>NC_056750.1:29773594-29823594 GCF_019279795.1 Protopterus annectens
AACCCTGTAAAACTAGCCATATTCAATGCATGTAACAGCAATACTCACACACTGTCCCTAGGTCTGGAACCTTATACAAACATGTAGTTGGCCTGTGTCCACAAGTCATGTTGTAAGAGGTATTCCTACCCGCTGTCTGTAACACTGCTGCCCCCCACACATGAAGGATGTCTTCCATACAGGCAAGGTAAAGGGACAATGCCCACATGATGTAGTTATTTATAGTAGTGGGTTGCTATGACATTGGCTATTGGACGAACTACACAGCTGCCTGCATGCAATTAACAAGTGGGGAACAGCAATTGGTGCAGACGCCATTACCTGAACATCACATACAAAAGCCATGCTTCAACCTATTCAAACCAGCTCAATCACAGTAGTGTGGAGGGGGGGAGGCACACTCACACCAAAAAAAAAAAAAATAGAAGCCACATAAACAAAACCTAAAAAAAAAAAGAGGACAACTTGTACACAGAAGGAGCCTGAAGATAAACCAGGTATGTGAAACATGTAAGTATGTAATTGAATGTAGTACTTGGTCTGTAATAATGGGATAGATGATTATGAAAGATGTATATGTGCCATCAATACTTGCTGTAATGATGTCCTGCTGAACAATTGCTATGGACATAGCATCTGGCTCTGTCTGCAGTGAGCCATACCTGTCAACTTTGCAGATCTTCACAGAATGTAAAGATGTAGCCATCATGGTGTTTGTTCTGTTCCTCCAAACATCTATATTAGTCTGGCAAATAGCTAGTGATGGTAGTAATCAAGTAATGACAGACACATGAGTTTCAAACCCCACCGCCTTCAGAACAGTCATGGTAATGCGAAATGTATCATGCTACAAACTTCACAGGTTTGTAATAGGCATATCTACGATCTGTCCCTATATATCCCCCCAATGTTAGGCTTTGTCCACATGTGATGCTCTAAGAGGTGGATAGGTTGGGTCACAGCTGAGGAGCCTGACACACCCTGGGAAGACAGCTCACATATGACAACCACTAGAGTGTCTGTCAGTCATGTCTATGCTACTGCTAGGCCAGTAAATGGGATGTTGCCCATATCCATATATTACCTGTGAATATGAGTATTATACATGTTTGTATTGTAAATCTAGGATACCTATATAGGGCATGAGCATAGTAAATCACTGTTGCAGTTGTGTGTGTTAAACTGCATGTGATATATTGAATTAATAACATTCAACTGTACAGTGTTCTGCTGGACAATATTCACAGTTGTGATAGATATCTGTAGTCACTTACACATATACTTGTCTTATGTGTGCCATATTAATACTTTATCAAAATTGACTTCCTTGTTTTGTCACCCAGTGATGTGGACCAGTGCCCAGAAGTCCTGGTATAACAGGTTGAGACATATAATTGAGCTGCAAGACTGTAAATACAGTGTGCCATACTGACAGAGAACACAAATGTGTAACAGGTATCCCCTGAGCATGTGTATGTATGGGTATGTTCAGCTGAAAGGCACATAAGTAATAACATGGGTCACAAGTAGTCTGGAAAATAGGATGTGCATGTTGCACATGTGTGTAATATCACTGTCACTGCATATAACAAAATAAAATGTGTACTGCTACTGATTGTTGCATTGCCATGACACTGATATGGGTACTACAATAGGCATGCTTGTCACGTAGTAATCAGAGAAGTGTACAACTGTGTTATGACCCACTGTCCATGCTTACCACTAACAGCTATATCAACAGTCGTATACAGTGGATATCAAAGTGTACACACCCCTGTTGGAATGCCAGGTCTGTGTGCTGCATGCCAATGAGACCACAGAAAGTCATGTCACAATGTTTCTCACCTTAAATGTGACCCATAACCTGTGCAATTCTATTGAAAAAGAAACAAAGCTGTTTCATGGAAGGAGAGCAACCATTGCCAATTGAAGATGTGATATGACATCAGAGTACAAACCAAGACAAATGGATGCTGTAATCATCTCAGCAGGTGTTTACACAACATATTAGTGTAAGGGTGTGCACACACATTCAACTGGCTTACTGTATTGAGTATTAATTCCCATATGTTTTCACAGGCTAGGTTGTTATGTTCCCTATTGAACTGAGCATGCTACAGGACACGCCACAGGTGGGGATTGTGTTGATATGTGCTTTTGTGGGGTCATGTTCCAATTGCACAAGTACCATGCATTGTAACAGGTGTGTACACTTTATATTCACTGTAGCTATATGGAATCAGTAGAACCTGACCTGTACAACCAGCCTCCACCAGCAGTAGAGTAATCCCCCTTGGTGGACAACAGCAAGACACAAAGCACATTATAGGTTGCTATAGTGGCGGTAAAGGGCCACATATGTGCAGACCACAACTTGGAAGCAAGTGCACCTCTATCTGAGCAAGCATGTAAGTTCACAGGTGACTTCTTCTAAGGCTATGACTAGAAATCAGACATATCCAAACCACCAAGCCCAATTGCAACCATGTCTCCACATATGTACGCAGTCTCAGAGGCAGTAACACAAGTCTACGTGTACTGGGGGTAAAGCATACCTCATAAGCACATGCCATGGATACAGGCAACCTGCATCAGACAGGATGGGTGGGAACAGTGGCACTCTGTCCACAGCATTAGTACAGGGGGATATGCACATCAACCACACTCCTGCCCGCATGGTAAGGATGGACATAATGCCAACTGATGGCAACTACAGCAAGTCTCCATGGGGCATGAGAACATCACAGTTTGCCTCCTACATGAACTTGGGCATGTGCTCACAGTTCCATCACACACTACTGTCAAACACAGACATACCACCATCCACATGGAAGATGGCCACTGTCGTCCCTCTACACAGAAATGACTGGTGAATAGTGGATTATGCCATTAAATGTCCAACATTGGGGGAACTGGACAGGTCAGGGCCAGGAGTGTAATGCAAGATGTCAAAGCCATGATAGCTTACAGTGTTATGATATAGTCTGGATTATTTGCAAGTAATATCCACTGTTGATGTGCACGTGGACAACCGTATGAGGTCCTGTGACCTTTTTTCTTGTTTAAGGTGAAGTAATCAAGCAACACCTCCACGGCTAGAAAATATGCAAGTAGAGGCAGCACGTTAAAACGCCAAAGATTTAATTCTTCTTAAAATAAAATGACTCTAAAACAAATGAAACAAAATGTAAAAAGTCCCAATGCTGAATAACATGATAAGCACTTTTGGTAAACCTTCTTCAGATCATAGTATGAACAGGGACTCACTTCTTCATTAAAAAAGACTAACAGCCAATAGAAATAGAGTGATGAGACAACTCCCCTTTTCTTTCATTCATACCCTGTCAACCAGTCAGGTAATTCAACTAGCAGCACACCTCTTAATTAACCAATGGTTGGTCTCCTAGCTTTTAGTACTGGTTTTAAGAGGATTACTGCATTCCAGGTACAATGCTCCGGGAACAGTTGCCAGTGTTCACGAACCTTGAAAATGATGCAATCATCCAATTCTTTATCCAGCATCATGCCATACTATTCGGCCACAGGGCCCTGGAACTGCAGGAGAGGACCGCCCTGTGGAATGAGCTCATCCACAGGGTAAACGATATCAGCCTGCACAACATAACCAAAATTATGAGCAGGTGCGGCATCAGTGCACAGATCTAATCTGCCACTCCCGTCAGCATGCTGCTGCAGTTAGGTGCGACCAGCTAGCCACAGGTGGGGGTTATGCCATCCAGCTACCACTAACACATGCTGAGGAGCTCCTCATCAGCCTTGGGGCACCCGCTCGCCAGACAAGCCAGCAGGCTGAAGACAGCATTGTGGAGGTGGGTGCCACCCACACAATGGATGAGGAGCGTGCAGATAAGGCCCCAGGGAACATTACTAGACCACTGTGGCTTATCCATTTTCATCTGTAAAGTATCTACATGCATATGTCAGATAAGATAGTCTGTTGTTGCAGTGTAGTAATGAACAGATGTGCTTAATCTCTAGTATTGTGGGTTTGTATTATCAATGTGCTGAAATGCTGCTCCCACCCTGTACAAATGCCACAGGTGTGGCTACTGATATTACTTCTCTCACACAATTATTTAGGCCCCTCTGGTATACAACTGGGGCAGCAGCCTGTAGCTGGTGAGTATGGAGTTGTTTTGTTCAGGTTTGCCAATACACCGGCCATGCTATTTGTCATGCACACATTTAACACACCTACTCATAATGCATGCTATACATGTTCACTTTTTGTTGGTGTTAACTGCACTCCATCACAGTGGTCACATGGTGGCATATCTGAAGGGTATGTAAGAGTCCTGCAGTGTACCTAACAACCTGTCAGTGCAAGATGTGTGGACAGAGATGAACATAATGGTGGGACAAATAAGTAGGGAGATGTATGAAACATTACCCTTATACAGTGGCTTCAATAATGTAAACACCACTATTACAATGGCAACTGTTTCTGATATAAACAACGGCAAACCACAATACCACATTCCACACCTTTTACAACATGTAATGTGATCCTAACATGAGCAATGAATGTATAATATGGAATCCTATGTTTGGACAACAGATATGGGGAATACATACCTTAACAAACACTGGAAGCATATGTGTGCACACACTCCAAATTACATATTGTGGAAGCCACTTGTGATGTACTGACAGCATTCACTCTTCTTGAGTATACACCTTCCATCAAGTACAGGGCCTCGATGTCACACCAAGTAATGGTCTGCTGTCCAAGAAGTATGTCCAAGACATTTGCCCACTCACCTGCGAAAGAATCAGCTGTGGCTTGCACACATCTTACAAACCATGAAATGGATCCCATATCCAAAAGGTAGCACTCAGGAGTGGGAAAAGTAGCCTTACCTCACCATTGCATATACCATGACAAACAGTGCAGTCATGTATGTGTGCATGAAGTATGGGACAACATTGATGTAGAAAACAAACAGATTCCCATCCAAAACAGATGACAAAACATGTTGCAAACTGGTCATGGAGGCTGCCCTGAAATTTGCAGCAACACTGAGGGACTTGCAGGAATGTCTAGCAAGTACTGCCTGTGCAGTACCTGTGTCAACAATTGCCTGAATTCTGCATAAGTGTGGCCTATGGGTTAGGGTAATCAGACAGAAGAGTTGTCCCATCATCCAGGCCTCTCTACAGATAGCATAAGCATAACATCAAGTCTCCCAAAGGCATGTGTTGCTATGTGTAATGGTGTCATGAGACCAAGGCTCAAACCTACAGACAGTATTCATAAAGATACATGTGGTGCACAAGCAACACCTCACTCCACCTCAGGGCCACCATTCCCAATTTTTAGCTTGCTGGTGCCAGTGTACACCTTTAGGTTTGATGTTCATTAGCTGGAACTAGGCCTGTAGACATGGTGTTTGGAATTTGGAACACTGCAAAATAACACTCGTGTGGCCCATAGTTGTCAAGCAACTGCAATAAGGCTGAGGATGAGGAGGGGTGTCAACTTGAAACACAACAGTGAACAGGCAATCTCTGCCTAACATACAAAGCTATGTCAAACCCAGAGCTGCTGGACATGCTCCACTTAAAGAAATCCCAATCCCTCTGAGCTACACGCTCTAGGGACCTAAACCTTATCACCACAATAAACAGAACATGCTGGAGGGATAGATTCCTGTCCCAGAGACTTCCCATACTCTGGAACAGACTACGTATCTATGTCAAGCAGAGCTCCTCATTAGCACTCTTCAAGAAAAATCTTGATGATTGGATGGGAGATAGGAAATTCACCCCGGGGATCATTTCTGTGGCTCTGCTCGACAGGGGCACAGGAAAATAATTTTCTTGGGTGGCAAAAGCCAGGGTACATTTTTGGCTAGACTTATATAAGCCCTAGGGCCAATAGCTTAGTACCCTCCTATGAACATATGAACTGAAGCTTACATACAAAGCTTGCTATGAATGGCTGTATCTGAACACAGTCAAGATTATGAATTGTGCCAGACATACCGCTGACTCTACAGCAATAGCAAAGCCACTGTGTGACCTCCAAGGGCTGTGCACATGAGCTGACCTTGCCGTCTGGCAGAGTTGGGTACATTTGTAAGACAGAGTGACCAAATAATGGCAAATAAAGATGGGCCATGCTAGTATACCCCTTCAAGTAATAGTGACTGCTGTAGTTCACTTAACAGGTGCTTCAACAAACCATTGTGTTAAGGGTGTGCACACTTATGCAAACCACATATTGTATGCATCTCATTCAGCATCTGCATGACTAACACATTTGGTTGATACTGCATTGGATTGCACAGGTCATATGTCACATATCAGGTGTGTGTACTGTTAACAAATGCAGTATTGTGAGCCCATTGCATATCATAGAAGAGGCTGGCATGTCAACAAGGGTGTGTACATTCCTCATATCCACATTAAGCTTTGAAGGTTGCCAGTGTAACCGGATTTTATTGCACATACATGCACTGCTGATGATGAGATCTGCAAATCAAAGGACAGGCATTAAGTATTGACATCAGTCCTCATATCATTCCAGGTATGTGTCAGACAAACACATAGGGGCTGTGAGCAACAGAGCAAACATAGCTGCCACACATATACACATTCAGCAATGGTGTGTACACTTGTGAGGTATGGTGCACAGTACATGCCGGGTGCTGAACAGATGCACAGCAATACTGTGTACATGAGTGCAGTGTGTTCCAGGGGAAGGGGCATCACCTACTAACACAACTCATGCATCACAGAGATGTATAATGTTGGTAACAAGGATTGAGTATATCTGCAGTGCATGCTGTTGACTGCCATATGTCATGCATGTTAGCTGTTGGGTAATGAGAGGTCTGTGTAATATATTTGTGCCACTTCACCTGTAAGTAAGTGTGTGTGTGTGTGTGTGTGTGTGTGTGTGTGTGTGTGTGTGTGTGTGTGTGTGTGTGCATGAGTGTGTATGTAGAAGTAAACCGTAATGTACAGGTCTTAATTTACATTTCTTGTCTGCCCCTCACAGGTGGTGAGGTGGGTCACGGTCCCTCCTGCAGGCAAACTGATGCTAGTGTCCATACAGATAATGACAATGATGATAGGCATAGTGAGGCACAGGCAGGGTTGTCAGGGGCTGAATCTGTGCCATTGATTGACATCCCACTTTTATCCACCCCATCCCCACACACAGTCACCATTCCCATACATACCCCATCACCAGTGGCCATAGATGAGGGACAGTTGGCAGGTGGTGGCATGGGACAGGAAAGTGTGGTGACTATGGCAAGTGGGTCTGTACACAGCAGCCACAGCCGGATGACCGGCAAGGTCCTAAACAGGCAGATGAACAGGGTTGCTCATAGGAGGGCTGCTGGCCATCATGTCCCTGGGAGAAGTGCCACAGCAGGTGTCACCAGATGCATCTTTCAGGCCATCATGGAGGCACAGGCGTGTATGGAACATTACACCAGAGATAGTCTGAGGCTGCAGAGGGCTACTCTTCCTGCTGTACGTGACTACATCTGTGATCTTGCAGGTGCCCACTGTTATTTTGCAGAGGTCATGGATAGACGGTTGGGTGAGATGGTGGGAATCCTTGACTGTGTTGTGTCTGTGATAAAGCATGTGGTGGGAGTAGGGCATCGGCCACTAGGATGTAGGTCAGCAACACCAACAGGTGGAGGTCTACGTGAATTTGTAACAACTCACAGCTGCTCCCGTAGTGGCAGTACCAGCACTGCAGGGGGTGCTGTGCACACCACAATGCAGCAGGCCATGTGCACATGGTCCTGGCCGGTCCCAACAGGGACGCGGATCTTGCGGACAATTGTCATCATCAGGGGAGTGTACCATATCTGGGCTTCTGCCTGGTAGTGCCCGTGCAACCGCTGGCAGACACAGTTCCCGTGTTCGTGGCTGGATATGGTGAACTGTACACTCTGCCATGTATGGTCTGCAGCTGTCCAACATACTCCTGTATAGGACAGCCACATGGCAGAAATGTGTGCATACATACACACACACACATCACCAACACAGCTATGGCATATCCATACCTACACACACCACATCTGCACAGGCCATTTAATAAAGAACCCCCTAACCCACACACGTGATGTCAACCAAACGGCTCAGCCTAGGCCTCTGGCAAACCCACACTAAACCCTGTGCATATGATGATACCTGTGCCACATCCCTGTCATCCATACCATCGATGCAGGGACATGCTAATATGGTTCTGATGCACAGGGTGAATGTACTAAGGTTTAGCAATGTAATGCTGTTTAACATGTCAGCTGTAGTGATTAATGCTCAGACATCAGGGTGTGTAGCTGTCCAGCCATGATGCATCATAGCTGTTATTAACACTGACTGACTGTGGTTTCCATAATGTATTCTGTTTGTGTTCTAGGTGTCTGTGTGTCAGCAGGATGTTGGTCTGCTGTCCTTTCCTACAAGGGGTTTGGCACTGTGGTGACACATTGACTTTGTCATATCCCGGATACAGCTGAACACAAGTAACAGATCTGTATAACAGTTACTGCATGTGCCACATGGCTGATAGGTCTGAGGGGTGTATACAGATGAGTGCATAGTGGCTGATGTAAGCAGCTCTTCTACAGTGAACAATGGTAAAAGTACTGGGTGGCACACGCCAAATGTTTGTGAATAACACACACACAGAGGCTTTTGTGTTGATGCAATTCACAAAGAATACTGTTCACATGGATGTACTTCATTTTGGAGTGAACTCATTTTGGCCTATGTAATTCCACCAAGACCAAATTGCCAAAACATCACATCAGTAAATAATCAGTCCACCAGTTTAATGTCATTGACAATGGTACTGGCAGGGTATGTGTCCTCTTCCCCAATGTAGTGCAATCCTGGAGTTGGCAAACATAAGAGTGCTGGTGTGGAGCCACAGCCCCCCACTTTGGAGGGTATAGGGTGGCACTGAACCACACACAGTGTGATTAACAACTACTTAACCTCTTAACATAAATTGTACAGTATAACGGCACACTAAGCAGGGGGATACACACAACAATAACCCCAATGTGGGTGGCTGTGCCCACAACCATGCCCAACTATATATACCAACTCCAGTATTGCTGTACAGCTGTACAGTGGAGAAGAGGGCATTTACACATCCACTAATAGTTTTGATGGAATTAATTTCCATAAGATGATTGCTTTGAAATGTTACCTTTTGCCAGTTAGTTCTCAGACAAATGACCTCCTGGGAAATATATTTTCTGCAAACTGAAGTAGATCCCTTCACATACACACACACTTACTTGGCAATACTGAGAGTAGAACCCCTACCTAGGTACTTATTGCTAATAATGTGTTTGGCCTTTGCACACACCACAGAGCTTGTAGGGTGAGGTGTGTCCCGAGCTTCCTGTTAACTGAAGAACATCACCAGGTCTTGTACATTATGATAATGGGGGATGTACTGGGTGTTAATGAACAATACATGGTATGACATACTGTCAAATACAGATTGACAAACACATACAGTCATAGACACATTTGACAGACCTGCGTTTAGCAGTGCTAACTACCTTGTCAGTGAGTCCATACTGTTTCAGAGTTTTTGCACACAGCATATGCATCATTGAGCTGGATAGTGTCATCAGTTACCTGTATGGTAGATGGTGACAGCGGTCCTCATACAGTGGACCTTGGGACATGTACTGAGGGTACCATGGTGTAAAGACAGTATACCCAGCACCCACACCCCACATTGGATATTGTACTCACTGAAACCTATGATAATGCTCTGAAATACCCACAATCACATTCACTAGGACTGCAATACAAACCCGTGTCTATCTAATCAGTACTACTACAGGGATATGCATTTATTGCACATGCCACAGGGCTAGTAGAGTGAGGGTTTGTCATGACTCTCCTAATGTCAGCAACATCACCATCCCTTATAATGTATGGCAAGGTTTATTGTATTTGGAGAATGTGGCCTCAGAATGCTGTCTCCTACAAATATGCACACTCACACTCAATTGCACACACACACACACACACACATACACACACACACACACACACACACACACACACACACACACACACACACACACACACACACACACACTTGCCAGGACTCAGAGGGTAACCCACTCCTATCTACCCATTTGTAGAACAGTGTTATGCTGGTACTGCATGCTCCAGGTAGCCCATAGGGTGAGGAGTGTAACAAGGTACATTTAATGTGAATTACAGCAGCAGCCATTTCTAAGTATAGCAGTGGGGGTGCACTGGGTGAGAAGTATTTTCAACTACAAGTTTACAAACACACAGACAGTGTTATTCTCAATAATGCAGAGTGACACATTTGTCAGTACTGAGGTCCATAGGTGCAGGTGTTCTTAGTTGTGTACCAGGCTAATGTCCATGGAGGGATGAGCAGGGTAGGGCATGTGTGTACACTGGTATCATACCACCTGACATTTGTCAGCAGGCCATCTATCAACCGATGTCACTTGAGTGATCCCCAAGGTGACAGTTATATTCAACATCCAATCATCTGGTTTTCTCTGGAAGAGGGCCAGTGAGGTGCTCCATTTGACATGTATACAACATATATTGCATAACATGGCCAGTGTCTGGGTTAAGGACCTGTACCCAAGCATGTTCTGTTGACTGTGATAGTCTGGTTGCGGTATCAATGGCATGTGGTGCATACAGAGTGGGGTTTCCTAGCTGTGGCATTCATAACACAGCTGGGCAGACATGTCAGTGTCAGCCAATCAGAGATTGCCTGTAAGCAGCCAAGACAGATACCTGGCATCTGCACAGCTGTACAGCGGACAGACAGAAATTAACTAGCCAACAGGTTATGCATTAGGATGAATGTTTTGACAGACATCTGAAACTGATAGGTATGCCATTACTACTTGACAACAGTCCTCCATGACATGTCCTAAAAACATAGTAGTCTGCAGTTAATATCAACATATTAGATCAATATCCAATAGCAGAAACTTAAAAACATACAGCTCAAACATCAAGCACACGATAGTCAGTACTTAGAGTCCAGCTTTGCATGCAGTGCTGTATGCTTCCAGTACTATAATCTGCAATCTACTATTACTTGGAAAAGCACTGTTAAAAGTAGTAACATAATGATATAATACATATAAGTGTGACTGCATATAACTTGGAATATTACCCAAGTATGAAACACATACAAAGAGAAAGGATTGTGGTACTAGCCATGTATATTCAGGTGTCCCATACAGTATGCTCACACCCCTTGCTACTGTAATGACAGCACATAGAAGCATGTAATGTACATGGAATTAAATACACTTGTTAATGATGTCATTACCCTGCTATTTCATCAGACTGGAATGTGTTCACTGGTTACCAGGGCTGAGCTATGCTTAACAGGTGTTGCTTAAATGTAAATGCCAAGCAGATTTGTGCACTGGTAAGCGAAGCCTACATGGTGTAAGCGCCTTTTCGTTTAACCGTATGTTAGCACTGCTTACCGTAGGGCAAACCTGCTTAAAGCTGCTCAAAACTGCCTTAACCACTCTGTATCCAACAGTCCTTGTTCTGCCTAGCAACAAAATAAACAGACCTTGCAGGTCTTGAACTCAGGACCCTGTAGACTATAATCACAACACTTAACCACTATGGCATCTGAGCTGTAAAAATATCTGTTGCTTTTTCAAATATATCATTCAGTACACATACTGAATAGTAGTGAACAACTGCTTTGACTACTATAATTGTCTACTACTTGTTAATGAAGATAGTGTTGAATCAGTCATGTTTTTATATCTAAATATACACGTCAGATAACTATGGTAGGATACATCTGAGAAGGTATATACAACACTCATGTTTACACATAACAAGGATATGGATATATATATATATATATATATATATATATATATATATATATATATATATATATATATATACATATGTAGATATATATATACACACATGTAGATACGCACACACACATACATGTATATATGTGCATTTATATATAACATATGCCCATAACATGTAGGGGAGTCGTACCTCAGCACCATAACTCTCAACCTCTTAGTGCAAAGGAACGTAATGTAAGTATTGCAGTTATAAATGTAGAATGTTGCTACAGTAACAGGGGTTATGTCAACAGACATGTTGTGCAGGAAGGCTGTTCTGAAACTGACATGTACATCATCAGTTACTGACAGATACAATAAAATCATTATAGTGAAGTACCACACAAATCACAGTAATGATCCTGTTGAATACAGCATAAATATGAGCAATAAACGTGGACAGTCTGAAACAATCTGGTCAGTCGAGAAGTATACACAGAACTCAGTGCAATATTTGTGAATATATATATATATATATATATATATATATATATATATATATATATATATATATATACCTTTCCTGTAACTAGTGTAGTCCAGATTCAGATTTGCTGTATCCAGAACTGTATGAAAACATCCGAGTCCCCCCAAAGCTTTCTGTGTTGGAGGGAAGCCTTCTAGCTTATCGGTAGGAGTGGTAAGCACTAGGTAACCTATCTACCACATAAGGAGTGGTTCTGGGCCAGAAATTGTAGTTACTGGCCATTTGGGCAGTTTTTCCATCTCTCTCAACTTTTTGATTTAAAGGCCCACATTTGCACTTGTTTCCCCCCCCTTTCCTGTAACTAGTTTAGTCCAGATGCAGAATCTTAGTTTTAGCATTTGAATTTGCTTATTCATGATCAGCACTTGTTCAGAACTTGTAAGCACTAAATAACCTACTAATTACTACAGCACTCAACCTTCCTCATTACCTAGAGGAAAACAGTTTTGGTACTTACTTTCCTCACTTGCTAAGAGAAAAACAGCTTTTGTACTCACTTTCCTCACTTATCTAGAGGAAAATAGTTTTTTATTCAGGCATGTCCAAGGGTCAGCTCCCAGTGTTCTCTCCTGCCTATCTGATGAATCTGGGCATCTTGGGGCAATGTAGAAATTGCCTCATGTACACAGACAACCCTCTACTCCTACCACCCAACACTACAACCTGTGAGAGATGCACTTATCTAGCCAAACTGGAGGTAAAGCTCTCAACAATCAAGACTGAACTTGACAGTCAAGAGGAGAAGGTAAACACTCGCACCACACCACACTCATCACATAGTCTCACTAAATCTACACCACCAAAATCCA
The DNA here is from genome assembly GCF_019279795.1 of Protopterus annectens. NCBI lineage: Eukaryota > Metazoa > Chordata > Ceratodontiformes > Protopteridae > Protopterus > Protopterus annectens. The sequence continues at coordinate 29,786,806 of NC_056750.1, forward strand.
CAGATAGAAACACAAAACCATTCACGGAGGCTCTCAATAATAATCTGCTCAAGCAACAGAGACCTCCAAAGCAGAAATGCAAGCAACCTCCACCCCCCCCAACACAACCTAAATGACACATAGCCTGCAGACTCATTGTGCCACTCAACCACAGCCAGTAGGGCAAAACAATGTACCCAACACACTAGTCATAGGTGACTCCATAGTCAGGCACACTGATGTCCCACTCACCAGGCTAAACAAGGAGAAAGTTACTGTCAGCTGCCTGTCGGGTGCCAGGATCCGCCACATAACCCACTCACTCAGGTCACTCCACAAAAAATACAAATATGACTCTGTCATTGTCCATGGTGGTGTGATTGACCTGAAGAGACGTACCTCCCTGGACTACATGAAAAGAGACATGGAAGAGCTCTTCAATCTTGTAGCCCAGGCAGGTATGACCCTAGCACTGAGTAGCATTCTGCCATCACACAGAATGATGCCACAGTACAAGGACAAAATGATTGACTTCAACAATTGGCTAAGCTTATGTTGCCATTCTAAAGGGATCCGGTATCTGTCTGCTTGGGATGACATGGTTGACAGACCACAATGCTTTGCCAGAGATGGCCTGCACCTGTCACCCCTGGAATTCCGGATACTGGCTAAGGTTCTTGCTGCCCCTATAGTGCCTTTTTTAGGCAAGGTTCAAATGACAAATTCACCACCGTAACAGGAACAGGCAAGCAAAAACTGAGGGTGATGCTACTCAATGCTAGAAGTCTAAATCTCAAAATGCACTCACTCGAGGCACTCCTTAAAATGGAGAACATCGATATCTGTGCAGTGACTGAGACCTGGTTCAAGGCTCCAGAGAGCACCCCTGCACTACCAGGCTATAACTCATACCACACTTTTTGGCCATGTAACCTGGACTGAAACACTAAAGGTGGAGGTGTGTCCATATTCATTAAGGATATCCACACCTCCAGGCTAGTTGCTCATCATAATGCAGCCGAGGTTATCCAAGTGCAACTAACTCTGGGCAAAACTGCAATCCAAATTGTAGCTTGCTACAGATCACCCACCATGCCCCAGGATTCCCACTCCTCTTTTCTTGATGTACTAGAAAATATTAGGGTTCATCCAAACACCCTAATAATGGGCGATTTCAACTACCCCACCATTAACTGGGAAAACTACTCATGTACCAACTCCTTCTCTCAACGCTTTCTGGAATTCATAAACTCCAATGGCCTGGATCAACTTATCCACACCCCCACCAGGGGCAACAATATCCTAGATCTAGTTATTACCAACATGAGTGACCGGTGTTGCACACCTGAAGTCAATGCCTCATTGGTCTGATCCGACCATAAGTTAATTACCCTAGATATCCACATCCTGCCTCCACCCCCCATTAAGGAAACCATGGTAAAAAATTTCTCCAAAGCCAACTTCATGCCTCTTAAAACAGAAGTGGTGAACTTCATGACACCCATGCAGATGGACAATACAGTTACGACTACTGAATCCTACACAATTGCACTTTATAAGCACTTACATGAGTGCATGGATTGTGCTATCCCAAACAGAACCAAGACACTATCCTCCAAAAAAGGAAGCCAGTCTGGTGGTCTCCTGCCCTAAACAAACTGTACAACAGAAGGAAGAAACTGTTGCAAAAGAGAGTAAAATCTCATGAGTGGAGGAAATCCCTGGTCAGCCTCGGTAAGAAGCTGTGATCCCTGATAAAATCCTCCAAAGCTAGTTACGAAAACAAAATCACCACTGATTCTAAAGAGAATCACAAAGCATTCTATAGCTATGTCAAGAATCTCAATGGCAACACTCAGATCTGCTCTGAGTTACAGCACAATGGCACTAAATATACAGACCCAAGTGATATTGCCAACATCCTGGCAGATAGGTTCAGTGCTACCTTTACTCCCTTCTCACCCCCTAAAGAGCCCATTTCTATACTGGAAGAATGCAAAGTTCCTGTAATCACAGCTGCACAGGTAAAAACCACACTCTCCAAAGCCAAGAACACAGCATCCATGGGACCAAACAACATCCCAGGCTGCATTCTACACAAACTAAAAAATGAACTGGCACCCCCACCTAAGTACCATGTTCAATCATAGCCTCACCTCAGGCTTTGTGCCTGCTGAATGGCGCACAGTGACAGTTATCCCGCTCCACAAGGGAGGAGCCACCACGGACCCTGGGAACTACCTCCTCATTAGCCTGATGAGCCTGGTCTGCAAGGCCATGGAACGTATCATCATGGAACTTATAAACAAAGACATTGGTAATCTCCAAACTCTAGACCCCACCCAGTTCGGATTTGTAAAAGGCCGATCATGTCTCCTAAACCTGATAGACTTCTTTGAAGCAGTCACCAAAGCTGTAGACAAGGGTAAGGTGGTTCACACAGCCTATCTAGATCTTGCCAAGGCTTTCAGCACCATCTCCCAATCTGGAATTATAGATAAACTCACTAAACTAGGTATAAATCCCTATGTCACAAGATGGGTTGCCAACTGGCTCACTGACAGAACCCACACAATGAAAGTAGCAGACTCCAAATCCGACTTCAGACCAGTGACAATTGGAGTACCACAGGGTTCAGTTCTGGGTCCTCTCCTGTTTGGTATCTATTTCTCTGAAGTACAGGCTAACACAGAAGGTCTTTGGATAACGAAGTTCGCAGATGACTGCAAACTAGGAGCCATAATTGAAACTCCTAATGATGTGGACATCCTACAAAAGGGCCTCACTGAGACAGATGCCTGGTGTCAAAGCCATGGCCTCAAGCTCAATGCCAAAAAGTGCATTGTCATCCCCTTTGATAAAAACTCTGTACCCATGAACTACAACATAGGCGGTAGTATACTTAACACCGAATGTGTGATAAGAGACCTTGGGACACAGGTGGACAGTAGTCTCTCCTTTGATAATCACATCACCACAGTAGTCAGGAAATCCTTCTACGTGGCACACCTCATCACAAAAGGTTTCTCATCCAGAAAAAAAGAGGTCATTGTTCCCCTCTACTCATCACTCATTAGACACATTATAGAGTACAACGCCCCTTTTGGTATGTACCTCACAAGATATCTACAACAACTGGAAATACCGCAGAAATACCTCACAAAGAGGATTACTGGCCTCAAACAGATGCCTTACACAGACCATCTCAAAAAACACCAGCTTTACTCCGTCGCATATCGACTACTCAGAGGTGATCTCTGCCTAGCATACAAAGCTATGTCAAACCCAGAGCTGTTGGACATGCTCCACTTAAAGAAATCCCAATCCCTTCGAGCTACATGCTCTAGGGACCTAAACCTTGTCACCACAATAAACAAAAACGAGTGAACGTAGTACTTTGTTTTACTACTTGGGTGGACTTTCAGCTTGCTGAACCTGTGTTTTTGTATTTACAAGTTTGACTGCTGGTTCTTGTTTTCTGTTGACCACAATAAACAAAACATGCCGGAGGGATAGATTTCTGTCCCAGTGACTTCCCATACTCTGAAATAAACTACCTATCTATATCAAACAAAGCCCCTCATTAGCACTCTTCAAGAAAAATCTTGATGATTGGATGGGAAATAGGAAATTCACCCCGGGGATCACCTCTGTGGCTCTGCTCGACAGTGGCACAGGAAAATAATTTTCTTGGGTGGAAAAAGCCAGGGTACCTTTTTGGCTGGGCTTGTATAGGCCCCAGGGCCAATAGCCTAGTACCTACCTATGAACCTATGATCATGAGCATTACCTACAAAAGTCAAGCTGCTGCCTATGCAAAACAGATGTATTTTTCCACATCTACCAGAAAGGGAGAGAGAGCAAGTAAGAAAGGGAGAGAGAAAGAGCCAAGCATGTTTGTGTATGATCCCTGGGTGGAGAGTGGTCTCTGGGTGTTATAATGGTTGCCTATATTGTTCACTAATTCATACTGTCACATAGACATTGCACATGGCAGTAGACATTTATGGCTGTGGATTGTCTACAACAACCTCTACAGTGTTTGACAACTGTTGGCCTTGTAATGTGGACATTGGGACATATAGGTCCTCAATATAATAATGTAGCAAAACTCGCACTGCAATGGATCCTGTTATTACACAATCACCCCAACACCCACACAGGATACTGATGACACACACACAAACACACAGCAGTACTGAGTTTTGAACCCCCTACGTGGCTATATATTGCCATGGCCGGCCTTAGGCATAGGCGAACTAGGCGACCACCTAGGGTGCTCTAAAGGCCAACCTCTTAAAGGGCGCAGTTTTCATTTATTTTAATTAACAAAGTTTGTGCTCTTCTTGGTGCCCTGCTGAAGTGTAACTGGAAGCCAGAACTATGGGGGAGGGGGGTGAGCACCCTCCCACTTAGAGCTGCAAGTTGGCCAGGGCAGTTTAAAAAAAAATAAATAAATAAAGTTACTTCGCGGTTCGACAGTCTGCTGTAAGGAGGAATGTGCATGCGTCAAGAAGTTTCAGCGTTGTCGGTGAACTGATTTTCAGGGAGTTGAGGCTCGAGGAATTATTTGATCTAGCAGTAGTGTAACACATGCAAAAAGCATGAAGAAAATACAAGCAATACATTATTATGTTCTCGCCTTATGGAGGTTTTCATTAGTTATGGAAAGCCTTCTACTGTATCCTCTTACAGAATGTCAGCACATATAAGAACCTGATATAATATGCTCACTGACAAGTGACAACACTGCATATCACTGGGTTTGCGTTTCCATGTAAGTTTGCTAGATGGTGCTTAATGAGTTAAAAATCACCAGTGGGGAAATAATTATATGGATGATGTCTCATGCTTTATAACATTTCATCCATTTTTACATCCCGGGATCTTATGAGACAAAACTATAGCTTCTCAAAAAAGTGCAATCAGAAGCATTCTGTTATTTGAGGTAGGAAAAAAAAATCTGAGGAGGGACTGATTTAATCCAGGATGACCCACTTTGTATGTATTTTTTTAGCTTGTATGTTTTTAGCTCTTGGACAGTGGCAAAAAGTTTTTTTCCCCCTTATACACAAGTGTTTTAGTCTTACACTGAAATTATTGCTAATTCATTTCCGTTCCTTTGTCCCTAATTTTCTGTGATAGTGTTCACTGTGACTTTATAAATGGACTTTGCAACACTATTGTGAGTCATCAAAGTCTTTTCAGGCCATACAGTCACAGAGTGCTTATTCTTCAGACATACACAATCTTGGAAACTATTCTGTTTTGTGAATGAAACAGAACACTGATTTGAAACATTGCCCTTGAAAGACGAGATAAAACGTTGAGAATCCTGGTATTTTTTGTTACTATTTTGATACCTTTTAGGGTGACACAAAATAATGTTAGTCCATGCTGATGTCAAAACTGGCAAGAAAGAAGTTTGGTACTACTGAGAACATTGCACTCCTTGTTAACAAACTACAACTGTCCTCTTTATAGTGGCAAGATGAGAAGGCATTACAATTCTAATTAAACAAGTTTTGAAGACTTTTTTGAGACTTTTGCACCAATTCAGATTTATTAATATTGTGTATAAATTAACAAACAACAGCAGACCCCATTTACTATAATTTCTTGTAAGCCATATAAGATTATAATAATAAATTCCATTTATATAAATAATTTAGGCAGAGGTGGAAACAGTTGACTGCAGCAGAGATCAGTATATATATATATATATATATATATATATATATATATATATATATATACACATACATACACACACACACACAAACACACACACACACACAGATAATATATATTGTGGGACTGGGTGCTAATGTGTTATAAGAGGAAGAAATAAAATAAAATAAAAAACTCTACTTACAATAATGTCCTGTTGTATAAAGTAAATAAATATGAATGTAGCTGCTTTTAACATCTGCATAGGTGACAAGAGATTAGTTATGATAAGCTTGTGTTCATCATATAAAATGTTTTAGAATATTAAGGAATTCTTTAGAATGTTGTAGTTAACTTAATATTTTAGATGTTTGGGGAATATTTTAAGCAGAACAGCAAATGTTAATTTTTCCTCAGTAATGACTGAACTTAAATATGGCTTGCGACTTTAATAGAACATGTTCGAGGGACAGATTTATCTCCCAGCAACTGCCACATCTTTGGAACAAGCTATCAATATACGTGAAACAGAGCACCTTTATGACACTGTTCAAGAGAAACCTGGAAAAGTGGATGGGGCACCGTAAATTCTTATTGGGGATAGTGCCCATGACCCTCCTGGACATGGGCAGTCATCACTAAATGCAGTATTAGGTATTGACAAGTACTGCTATGGTATTATATTGGGTTGAAATGGCTAGGCTTAAAATGACCTCCGGGTCGATAGCCTAGTAATCTCCTATGTTTCTATGATCCTATGGAGGGGCAGTGCTAAAAGATTGCCTTATCTGTGTATCTTAATATGATATTTTTAGAGATGTGTATCTTCTGGAAGATTTAAAAAAATCTAGCAGTATCTTTAATAATTGTGAATAGTCATGTAGATGGGAGTATTAATATTGCAGTGCCCATTTGATTGCTAATTATTTGGTGCATTTTCAGGGCGGATAAGGGTTCTACACTTCTAAGTATGTCCTCCTTTGTATGAGATGCCTAGCAACTATGAACTTGTTGTCAGTTTAGTCATTTCCTATTGCAATATTACCAGTTTACCAATTTTTTAATGTAATATAGGCAATTAATTCTTCAAGGGCAACAGGCACTGAATTTGTAGATGAAACATTAGATGTAAAGTTGTTTGCCAGTGGCAATCTCTTCATTAGTTACAGATTTCTTTAATGTGGAATTGTTCAGATGATTTCTCTTTTGCAGAGATTGTTTGCATTGAGTGATATTGGTGGATTGTAATGACAGAAGTCTGAGTGGTCTTTTATGGTTGAAATTTTCTGAAATGGGTAGTTTTGTCATTATTGGTTTATACATTTTGTTTCTTTGCTTATTAAAAGAATGCTTAAAACTACAAATTTAAAACACATTCAAACAAGTGGTGCTGTATTACATAAAGAATATAATTTAATGCAATCAGGAAGCTGAATCAAAGAACAAATACATGTATGCATGGCCATAAAAATGTCTGCAAGGAGTCTGTTTTGAAAACAGCCCAAATGTAAACTTAATCCTCCACTGACCAGATGCATTTTCTATAAATATGGGTTTTCATGCAATTTCAGTGGCAGATAATTTTACTGTTCATGCTAAGCCTGTTTTCATTGCAAGATTGTATTGTTTATCAAATGGCTATCTGTGTTTGTGCTATTCTAGCTTAAGCTTCTGTACACAGGGAAGAGAGAGGTTGCTATTCTACTTTCCTGAACTGTAAGGTTTGCTCGCCTACCCAGAGTAAATTAAACTGTTTAGATTAACCTAAGCAACCCACTGAACCAAGGCACATAGGCTTCTATTTTCTGAAGACATGACTTTTATAGTAAAGTATTTATGAGGGCGCAACAGATAAAGCAGGTTTATTAAAGGAAATTTCCATCTTCACTTGCAGTTTAAACTACATTGCAAGGTATCCTTTCTTCTATGCATTTAAATAATTAAAGAAAATGACTGGACTGGCTTTCTTGGGGAATGAATGACTGGAGTGGCTTTTTTGGGGAGTGACCTACCTGTGGGCATGGCTCGTAGGGGTGTTTCATAAGTATGATGTGGGTGGGGCTTAAGGGGAGCACTACTTCGCCTAGGGCACCATATCAGTTAAGGCTGGCCCTGTATATTGCTATTACAGTGGTATGCATTTATCGCATGTGCCACAGAGCGTTCATGTTGGAGAGCTGTCCAAAGGTATCTTTAAAGGTGAGTGACATCAGCAGCAGTGCTAAAGGAGGGGTAAGGAAAGTGTACTAAGTGTGAATGTCCACAAAAACTCTACAGTTGTTGCAGGTGTTCAGTTAAGAAGATGGCAAAAGGGCCAATGTACACATTTATTTTGCTACTGAGGGGATGGAACAGGGTGCCATGTCCTTTTACTTAATGGATAACACACAGTCAGGAAATGTAACACATCAAAGTACGTTCTGATGTCAGTGGCATTGTTGTGGTCAACAGACATGTAGTCCACTACTATCACACTGTGGTTACTATCAGGGAGGCAATATGCAGGGGAACTACTAATACTGCGGTTGTTGCCTAGCCAAGTGTGTTTGTGTATGATATGTGGGTGAAGAGTGTTCTCTGAGTAATAGAAGGGTTCCTATATTGTTCACTAATCCATACTGTCACATTTACGGCTGTGGATTGTCTACACCAACCTCTTCGGTGTTTGATATCTGTTGGCCTTGTAATGTGGACATTGTGACATATACTAGGTCCTCAACATCATAATTTAGCAAAACCCACCCCACAATGGATCCTGTTATTACACAATCACAGCAACCCCCACACAGGATACTGATGACAGACAGAGGCACACACTCACTTACCAGTACTGAGATTCAATCCCCTACCTAGCTATGTATTGCTACTACAGTGTACTGCATTTATCGCACATGCCATGGAGCTTATAGGATGGATGTTGTCCCAAGGTACTTCTAAGGTGAGGAACATCAGCCCTTATAAATACTGGCATTGGGTGGTGCAGTGGCTGAGAGATCCCAAAAAATATTTTACCCTACACGTATTTATATTTGCCAGGGGTGAGGTTCAAACCTCTATCTAACAATCTTTTCGGATCATTATGTTACGCATTTACCACATGCACCACTGACCTTACATGGTTTAGGGTTGGCAATAGGTAATTCTAAGGTGGATGATATTTGCAGGACTGCTAAAGTCAGGTACTGAGATGTGTACTGGGTGTAAATGGGGCCAAAATCTTTTAGGTACAGACATACATATGTAGACATATGTACACACACAAACACTTGCCACGGATGAGATTCAAACCCATATCTATGCAGTTATTGCTACTACATTGTTCTGCATTTATGGCAGGCACCATCAAGCTTACATGTTGGAGAGCTGTGCCAAGGTATCTTTGAAGCTGAGTGACATCAGCAGAAGCGGTAAAGGAGGGGTAAGGGAAGTGTAAGTGTGAATGACCACAAAATAAGGTCTCTACAAGGATACACACACTCTCTCACACAAATACACACAGTTTCACAATTGCCATGTCTGGGATTAGAACTCCTACCTAACAAGTATGCTACACTATAGTATTATGCAGTTATCGCAAGCGCCATGAAGCTTATATGTTGAAGAGCTGTCCAAAGGTATCTTTAAAGGTGAGTAACAGCAGCAGTGCTAAAGGAGGGGTAAGGGGAGAGTAGTAAGTGTAAATGTCCATAAAATCAGGTATCATCAAAGACACACGCACTCTCTAACACAAACACACACAGTTTCACAGTTGCCATGCCTGGGATTAGAACTCCTACCTATCTAGTATGCTACACTATAGTATTACGCAGTTATCGTAAGCGCCGCAGAGCGTATATGTTGAGAGCTGTCCAAAGGTATCTTTGAAGTGAGTAACATCAGCAGCAGTGCTAAAGGAGGGTAAGGGGAGAGTAGTAAGTGTGAATGTCCATAAAATCAGGTATCATCAAAGACACACACACTCTGTCTCACAAACACACACAGTTGCCATGTCTGGGATTAGAACTCCTATCTAACTAGTATGCTACACTATAGTGTTATGCAGTTATCGCAAGTGCCACAGAGCTTATATGTTGGAGAGCTGTCCAAAGGTATCTTTGAAGGTGAGTAATATCAGCAGCAGTGCTAAAGGAGGGGTAAGGGGAGAGTAGTAAGTGTGAATGTCCACAAAATCAGGTGTCAACAAAGACACACACACACTCTTTCACACAAACACACACACTATTACAGTTGCCAGGACCAGTATTTGAACTACTGCCTAACTAGTTTGCTACACTACAGTACTACACCGTTATCATGAGCGCCACGGAGCTTATAGGGCTGAGACTTGGCCAAAGGGTTATTTCAAGGTGACTGACATCAGTTGGCATTCTAAAGTATGGCAATGGGAGGTGTAGTGAGTGTGAATGGCCTCAAAATCATTCATCTCCACACACACACACACACACACACACACACACACACACACACACACACACACACACACGCACACTTGCCAGTACTGAGATCCATAGGTTCATTGCTTCACAGATGTGTAGTAGGTGAATGGGCCTGAAGGCTGTACAAGGCTAGGCCAAGGAAATATCTTGGCATCAGCCCACATGACAATAGTCCCCAGTGTGGCTCAGGGGTGTAGTCCCTGGAGTGGTCCCCAGGGGTGAGTATAGTATTCACCATCCACTCATCTGGGTTTCTGTTGTGGGTGGCCAGTGAAGTGCACTGCTTCCCATGTATGTGATCTATATTCCATAACATGGACAGTGTCTGGGTTGTGCACGTGTCCCACATGCATGTTCTTTGACATGTGGAAGTGTACTTGAGGTCTCTGGGGCATGTTGTGTAGACAGATTAGTATCTTTTGATGTAGCATTCCTGACCTCATTTGGTGAGACCTGGCTATGTAACTGAGGTTGTGATTGCACCTACATTGACAGTATGATACGGGTATTCAGTGGAGTTAGTGGCATCTGTCCATACAGGGCATCTGTATAAGGCATGGTATTCCTTTTGTGGACTACGTTTGCAGACTCTACAGTTGTTGCAGGTGTTCAGTTAAGAAGATGGCAAAAGGGCCAATGTACACATTTATTTGGCTACTGAGGGGATGGAACAGGGTGCCATGTCCTTTTACTTAATGGATAACACACAGTCAGGAAATGTAACACATCAAAGTACGTTCTGATGTCAGTGGCATTGTTGTGGTCAACAGACATGTAGTCCACTACTATCACACTGTGGTTACTATCAGGGAGGCAATATGCAGGGGAACTACTAATACTGCGGTTGTTGCCTAGCCAAGTGTGTTTGTGTATGATATGTGGGTGAAGAGTGTTCTCTGAGTAATAGAAGGGTTCCTATATTGTTCACTAATCCATACTGTCACATTTACGGCTGTGGATTGTCTACACCAACCTCTTCGGTGTTTGATATCTGTTGGCCTTGTAATGTGGACATTGTGACATATACTAGGTCCTCAACATCATAATTTAGCAAAACCCACCCCACAATGGATCCTGTTATTACACAATCACAGCAACCCCCACACAGGATACTGATGACAGAGGCACACACTCACTTACCAGTACTGAGATTCAAACCCCTACCTAGCTATGTATTGCTACTACAGTGTACTGCATTTATCGCACATGCCATGGAGCTTATAGGATGGATGTTGTCCCAAGGTACTTCTAAGGTGAGGAACATCAGCCCTTATAAATACTGGCATTGGGTGGTGTAGTGGCTGAGAGATCCCGAAAAATATTTTACCCTACACGTATTTATATTTGCCAGGGGTGAGGTTCAAACCTCTATCTAACAATCTTTTCGGATCATTATGTTACGCATTTACCACATGCACCACTGACCTTACATGGTTTAGGGTTGGCAATAGGTAATTCTAAGGTGGATGATATTTGCAGGACTGCTAAAGTCAGGTACTGAGATGTGTACTGGGTGTAAATGGGGCCAAAATCTTTTAGGTACAGACATACATATGTAGACATATGTACACACACAAACACTTGCCACGGATGAGATTCAAACCCATATCTATGCAGTTATTGCTACTACATTGTTCTGCATTTATGGCAGGCACCATCAAGCTTACATGTTGGAGAGCTGTGCCAAGGTATCTTTGAAGCTGAGTGACATCAGCAGAAGCGGTAAAGGAGGGTAAGGGAAGTGTAAGTGTGAATGACCACAAAATAAGGTCTCTACAAGGATACACACACTCTCACACAAATACACACAGTTTCACAATTGCCATGTCTGGGATTAGAACTCCTACCTAACAAGTATGCTACACTATAGTATTATGCAGTTATCGCAAGCGCCATGAAGCTTATATGTTGAAGAGCTGTCCAAAGGTATCTTTAAAGGTGAGTAACAGCAGCAGTGCTAAAGGAGGGGTAAGGGGAGAGTAGTAAGTGTAAATGTCCATAAAATCAGGTATCATCAAAGACACACGCACTCTCTAACACAAACACACACAGTTTCACAGTTGCCATGCCTGGGATTAGAACTCCTACCTATCTAGTATGCTACACTATAGTATTACGCAGTTATCGTAAGCACCGCAGAGCGTATATGTTGAGAGCTGTCCAAAGGTATCTTTGAAGTGAGTAACATCAGCAGCAGTGCTAAAGGAGGGGTAAGGGGAGAGTAGTAAGTGTGAATGTCCATAAAATCAGGTATCATCAAAGACACACACACTCTGTCTCACAAACACACACAGTTGCCATGTCTGGGATTAGAACTCCTATCTAACTAGTATGCTACACTATAGTGTTATGCAGTTATCGCAAGTGCCACAGAGCTTATATGTTGGAGAGCTGTCCAAAGGTATCTTTGAAGGTGAGTAATATCAGCAGCAGTGCTAAAGGAGGGGTAAGGGGAGAGTAGTAAGTGTGAATGTCCATAAAATCAGGTCTCATCAAAGACACACACTCTCTCATACAAACACACACAGTTTCACAGTTGCCATGTCTGGGATTAGAACTCCTACCTAACTAGTATGCTACACTTTAGTACTACGCATTTATTGCAAGCACCACAGAGCTTATATGTTGGAGAGCTGTCCAAAGGTATCTTTGAAGGTGAGTAACATCAGCAGCAGTGCTAAAGGAGGGGTAAGGGGAGAGTAGTAAGTGTGAATGTCCATAAAATCAGGTATCATCAAAGACACACACACTCCCACACACACAGTTTCCATGTCTGGGATTAGAACTCCTACCTAATTAGTATGCTACGCTATAGTATTATGTAGTTATCACAAGTGCCATTAAGCTTATATGTTGGAGAGCTGTCCAAAGATATCTTTGAAGATGAGTAACATCAGCAACAGTGCTAAAGGAGGGGTAAGAGGAGAGTAGTAAGTGTGAATGTCCATAAAATCAAAGACACATACACTCTTTCATACAAACACACACAATTTCACAGTTGCCATGTATGGGATTAGAACTCTTACCTCACTAGTTTGCTACACTACAGTATTATACAGTTATCACAAGCACCATGTAGCTTATAGGGCTGGGACTTGGCCAAAGGGTTATTTCAAGGTGACTGACAGCAGGTATGCTAAAGTAGGACAATGGGAGGTGTAGTGAGTGTGAATGGCCTCAAATTCATTCATCTACACACACACAGTTTAACAGTTGCCATGTCTGGGATTAGTACTCCTACCTAACTAGTTTGCTACACTACAGTATTACACACATATAGCAAGTGCCACGTAGCTTATAAGGCTGAGACTTGGCCAGAGAATTATTTCAAGGTGACTGACATCAGCAGGAGTGCTAACATGGGCAAAGGAAAGTGCAGTGTGTGTGTGAATGGGCCATAAATCATTCCTCTGGAAACACACACACACACACACACACACACTCAGTCACACACAACTTTACATTTGACAGCACTGAGTATACAAATGCTAGATGAGTACTGATTTGTACTATTGTATTACACAGTTATCACAAGCACCACAGACACAATTGGGCTGAGGGCTACCAAAAGAAATGTCTACAGTGATTGATATCTGCACATCATGTGATATCTGCCAATTGGCTGTGTGGTGGGTGGGACAGGGCACATAATGGAATTCTCTCACTGTCTCTCTCTTCTTCACATCTCTGTGTGTGCATGTTTGACATATGATAGTGTGTTGGCCTTGGATATGTGTGAGTATTCCTCTCCAATGTGTGTGCGAAGCATGAATGGTGTACAATTTGTTGTGTGTGCACACAGACATCTGCGAATGACAGATATGTATAGTCCACTGTGTTGTCAGACATGGGCTTCATTTCTCTAAGTGTAGGAGCATGCCCAGTATGACCTTCTGTATTGAGTGTGTGAATCCATTCCAGGTAGGGTTGTACTCCAGTACAGGGTTTGGTGTTCTACACCTACAGCTAGCAACCTGTTTCTGCAGGATATCTGTAGATAGGTTGACAATAAGGAGTCACAATGGGTGATGGATAGTGGGATACTGTAATTATTGCTGTCTGTGCTGCTTGTGTTACATGGTTGGTGTTAGCAGAGATATTCAGACATATGTACTGTTTTACACTGTGATGTATTATGTCATCAACTACTGACAGATATAATTTGCTCACAGTTATTTCTTGGGAAATACAAGATGAATGAAGCTGTGTCCAGTATTGTGGTCTGCAGCCTACAAATTCTTGCACACTCATTCCATTCTGGAGGGTGCAGGCACTTGCTGATGGGTCTGTGTAAATGGTCCAGCACCTTGGTACTATGGTGGCTGAGGATCCCCTTCTTGGACATATATCGACTTAACAGAATGGCCATATCCTGCTGTGTCTATACCTCTCAGCTGTATAAATTCACCCAGGTTACCCAGAAGCAGGGTTCATATATCTGGCCAGTTCCCCTTCACATTGTGGTTTACTAGCAGGTTTGTAGCTGCCCATTACTGGGTTTGCAGGCAGGGGTAGTATGGGCACACATCAGAGTTTCAGACTTTACACACTCCATTACGTCCATGCTTCTACACCCCCAACTTTGTTATTCTATGCTCTTCCTAACATTATGCAAATGATATCTGAGAAGACTGGAGGAATATCAGTAGAGTACAGATCTTAGGTTTTATTGACCTACATTTCGGTTTCAGACTTCTTACCCTTCAGAACTAACATACAACTGCCAGATCTGTTGTAGTCTGTTGGTGTAGGTTAGGAGGGGGGGGCTGTTCACCATTGCCTTAAATTGGAGGTCTTAGCCCAGCCTTTCTTTATGATCATCTACACCTGTCCTGCTGGTTGGGGCTGGTGGTGGGTATATGAGCCTCACTGACATGCATGTCTGTGTCCTATGGATACACAATTGGGCCACCACATGTACTGCAGTGGGATTTGTCACCTTGTCAAGTATTGCCTAGTATGTTGACACCAGTATTTGTTATGGATTTCATGCTGCCCATACAGGTGTCCACTATCTGCTGCCATCCCATTCAGCCACCCGATTCCCTTGCATGCTCGCATCCATACCATAGATACATCTATCAGGACATACTACTCCATTCAGTAATTGATAGGAAGAGTGACTTACCTTGTGGCTGTGCCAGTATTGAGGATGGTGCTGGAGGGCTGACTATGTTGGATGCATATAGTACACTCCCTATACATGGTAAGGCACAGGTAGTGTCATGTTTGGCATCCCTTATGCTGTAAGTGCGAGTCAGAGAGAGGTGTAATTCCCTGGATCCCTAACGTGTCAGTGTATGTGCTATGCATTGCCTCTTTGCCAAGACCTGGGCATACTGGGCATGCCTCTTTCTGCCTAGGTGGGCAGGCTCAGGTAGCTCTTCCTCTGAGTCACTCTGTGCCTGTGATGGCCTTGGCAATGGTGGTGGGGGGCTGTGTGGCTTTGCCCCATGCTGTTCCTTTTGCAGCTGTTTCCGCAGGATCATATTGTGTAGCATGGCACATACTATGAATATTTGTGTACATGTAGCTGAAGAGTACTGCAAAGTTCCACCGGATATGTCCAGGCAGCAGAACTGTGACTTGAGCATCCCAAACACACGCTGCATTATGATTCTGGTTTGTGCATGTGCTTCATTATGGAGTTCTTGTTCAGGTGTGTGTGCACTTCTGAGGGGTGTCATCAGCCACGGCTCCAGTGCGTAGCCAGCATCCCCCACTAGGTAGCCATATGGGATGTCCCCACTGGCAAATGACTGGTACAGCTGTGTCATATGTCAGATGTGGGAGTCGTGATAGCTTCCAGGGCTGCCAGCACACACATTCAAGGTAATATCACACACAACCTGGCAGTTGATGGAAGGGAAGACCTTGCAGTTTATGTAAATCCTACCCCGCTCACCGGGTAGTTCTTTGATGTGTATGTGCATGCAATCTATAGCACCCACTACCTCAGAGTATTTTGCTATTTGGTGGAAGAGACACATATTGCTGGTCAACGCCTCAAGGGTGTTGAGGAAATATATGTGCTCACCGGCATGTGCTGACATGGCATCCAGGAACTGGTGGAGTACCCTGGATGCTGATGCCTGTGAGAGTCCCATGATATTCCCAGTTGCCCTTTGGAAGGTACCTGTGGGTAGTATTCTTAAGCCTACACATACCTTGGTATCCACTGGGATGGGTTCCCCTGTGTTGGTTCTGTGTGAGGCGTGGCCGACACAGCTCAACAATTTGCTGTAGAATGTCCCTGTCCACCCAATAGCGCTCCACTATCTCCAGCTCATGTAGCCCTTGGTAGGTTACCCTGGGTCTGTAAACTCTTCTCCTCCTCCTCACTGTGGGTTGGTCATCAGCATTCACATCCTCACCACCCACAGCCTCTTGCACATATAGATATATGAGAGTGACAGCAGCCCCTAATATTTTGTTAGTTTTGTCAGGTAAAATTTCTCTGTCTGTGTACACCAGTGGTGCAGAGTTTGTGGGAAAAAAACAGACTGGCAGGTGTTTGCATAGTTTCTAGTAGTGTGCTAGGCTGTAACATGTGTAATTGGCTGATTCTGATGCATTTCACCTGCCAGCTATGCTAGTTCTCCTTGTTTGCCTTCCTACTGCTGTTTTCCCTTCCCATTGCATTCCCATTTAAGCCCCAAGGTGCGCCACACATACCCAGTTCTCATATGTGAACAGAGCTGCTATTTCCTGTTTTTTTTTAAACCATATGAGCGGCGCACACACCCATTTAGACAGTGTAAAGACTGCTAGGCAGCCTCAGACACACCCCCTTCCTTAGTTGTACTTAGCTTAAGGCAAACACGGGCCATAGAGCTCCAATAAGATTACAGCGTGCATGACACTCCCCCATATAAGGTCATCCACCTGTTAGACTTGTATAATGGTGTTGCTGCACCTACACAGTTGGTAAACTAACACTGAGAGGAAATCTGTGATTCAGTATCAGTCCCCTCATTTACATAAAACAGAATGCTAATTCATAGTTACCACACTCACACTGAGCCTTCCCCCTTAGCAATCACTATTCCCTGGTATTGTTGTGTTATGCATGCCATTGACTATTATGGCAAAATGCTGATTTGGGTTTAAAAACTTATTTCCCCATTTTTTTCTTATTTTCGGGGCGATCCCGTTTGTGCACCACTGCCCTACGTTTAAATGTCTGAGATCAGCCAAAAAAAAAAAAACATCTTTTTGCAACTTTTTCTCATGCCAATGGCCATATATTTAGCCATTGACATGCCTACTACATTGAAGACATGCTTTCTTTCAAGCTGTCATGCCTCCATTTTGTAATTTGCAGAAATGTATTCGGTTAGTAACCAAATACATTTCTGCAGGTTGCACTATTCCTGCACTGACGCCAGCCTGCTTCCTGGATCACTAATTCACCTCATTCGCATGGTTATCACCAGCAAATGAGGCAATTAGCATATAGCAGTGGTCTTCATGTGGGAATAGTGTAGACATGCTCGTGCACATCTCGGGGCTTGTTCCTGGATTGCTTGGTGGCCATATTGCATGCAGCAGCTCTTGCACTATTCAGGCATTCCGTGCAGAGCTTGCTGAATCTGGGGGCAGGCCTCCATGACTGCAGAAATGTCTGCATCTGGCAAGGTGAGGACTGCTTCCAGTGAGTGCAGTTTCATGCTAAGACTATTAGTGTTTAGCAGCATAACCTTGAAATTGTTTTTAGATGGAGTTTTTACATTGGGAAATTTGTCCTGGAGACACTAAATAAAAATGGCACTATGGGGGGGGGGGTGGCAAAAGCCTGAGCCAATAGCTGAAATCCCAGGGGTGACAGATGAAGGCCATCTCTGGCTAATCATCGAGGTCTATCGATCATGTCATCCCAGGCTGACAGATATTGGATCCCCTTAGAGTGACATCAGGAACTAAGCCAATTGTTGAAGACAATCATTTTCTGTTTGCAGTGAGGCATCATCCTAGGTGAAGGTAAAATGCTGCTTAAGACTGGGGACATACCTGCCTGAGACACATAATCCGAGAGACCAGTAATGTGTCTCTTCTTGTAGTCCAGAGAGGTGCATCTCATTCTCTAGTCATTCACACCAGCATGGACACTAATGGAGGGCATATCACATACACACTCAAGTCTCTCAACAACAGGTACTGTTATGACTTTGTCATAGTCCATGTTGGCGTGAATGACTTGAAATGTATCTCTCTGGACTATATGAAGAGAGACATGATTGAGCTCACTGATTATGTGTCCCAGGCAGGTATGTCTATGTCCCTAGCCTTAAGCAGCATTCTGCCGTCGCCTAGAATGATGCCTCAATACAGACAGAAAATGATTGACTTAAACAATTGGCTTAGTTTCTGGTGTCATTCCAGGGGGATCCAGTACCTGACAGCCTGGGAAGATATGATGGACAGACCACAATGCTTTGCCAGAGATGGCCTGCATCTGTCTCACCTGGGCTTCAGGCTTCTTGCAAAGGCTCTTGCCTCCCCTATACTGCCTTTTTTAGGAAAGGTGATGAGGTTAAAACTACCAACATAAAAATGTCAACAAAACACAAATTAAAGGTCATCCTGCTAAACACTAGGAGTCTAGAAATGAAACTGCACTCATTGCAAGCATTCCTAACCCTGGAAAATCAAAAGAAAATCACTGCTAATGCCATGCTATGTATGCTTGAGAAGTCAGGAAAAAAGATTGAAATAACTCGCAAGCAGCGTCTGGTAAATATCCACGTATTTAATGTAATGTCATACAAAACACCACACAATAACTAAAAATAAGAACTGTAAAAACTAGTTGAGCGCTTGCACCCGTAAGTAATACAGGCTTCATCAGAACTGAATGCCATATTGAATTCCTGACTGTATTTAAAAAGTCTTTGGCGCCAAAAACTATTAAAGGTATGCACACTTAATTAATACTTTGTATATACCATACTCTAAAGTTACTTAAACTAATGTAAGCTGCCAAAAATATTTCAAACAAGCTTAAAAACGTTAAAAATGCTAGAAAATAAACATGCGATATTGTGAATGTATATATTCAACACTAACCCAAAAAAATTGATAAATATTCACTAAACATCACTGAGTATATATATTAACACAAATAACACATATTTATCCACAATAAATGCACTAAAATATTTTTATAAATATTAATGACTCAATTTATATAATAATGGTTTGATAGTCAAACTTTCATTCAAACCTGGGGCAGAGGCTGCATCAGTATACATTTGCCACCACATTTCCCTATATGATAGATGGCCCTTCTGATTGCCTCCCCTAGGGTCTGCTTTAACCATATCAATTATACCAAACGTAAATTTATGTTCAACTCCTTGTTGTTTGATATGTCTATAAAGGGCATTTTTTTCATCATTCTTTTTAATGGAATAAAAATGACCGTAAATTCTTTTGTTCAGCTGTCTCTCTGTCTTTCCTATATAGAACGCTGAACAAACTGTGCATAGTGCAATGTAAATAACAAATTTTGTTGTACAATTTCCTGATTTAAATCTAATAAAAGACCTAATCACGTTGTTCAATCTAATGCTTTGACTATTATTAATAGCAAAACACCAATTGCATCTACCACATTTTTGTGTGTTCTTAGATATAATAGATTTTTGTATGGGAGGATTTTCCAACAACCTCTTTATGTTGGGGCCCACTTTATTCACAAAACAAGGTCTTTGCCCCAATATGTTCACTATTTGTGCGTCTGCCAGTATAATACTCCAATTACTGTTTAAAATTTCTTTAACTTTGTAAGAAAAAGGTCCGTATTCTAAAATACATGATCTACAAAAATCAACAGAAGAAGTTTTTTTAGTAATGGTAGCATTACTATTTTTGGATTCCAAACCCAGTAATGGTATGTATCTAGTACCCCATCCTCTAATTACTTGACTACCTAGGTTGTACATCATTTTAGTGTCATAGCCCCTGTCTCTAAATAATGAAGTAATATACGTTATGATGACATTCCTGATAAATCATTAAATTCACATTATATACCGAATGGTCAAGGTACGTGCCGTTCTACCATGAATTGTATCGATTTACCTATGGATGGTGTACAAAACAAACTAAGGAATAGTAGCAGAATGGGTCTACTTGACTATACATTTGACTTTTCTTTTGTTGACACTGAAGAGGATGCTAAACGGACAGGCACTAAACCTAAGAGGAAGTTTCCTCACAAAACCTACGCACAAGTAGGCAAAGAATTTACTGGTAAAGGTACTGAACACAATCAAAGAAATGACTCAAATCAAAACAATGTCGATAAATTTAAAAATTTTTTAGATAAAAATTGTGGGTTTGATAGTGACCAACGTTATGAGAACCCTATGGACAATGTTGTCCCTAATGGTTCGTTAAAAGAATTGATTTATTTGTTTGGTAAAAAATTGAACCCAATCAATACTTTAAAGTTAGAGAATGCTTATATTTCTAAGTGTATGAATATAAATGTTATTCCCAAGGGTCTGAGGTTTTTTAAAATCCCTATGGGTATTGATGTGAACGACAATATTAAAAAGGAATTTAATACTTTCTTTGAGAAATGTGGTATAGAATATATGAGAATGTTAATCAAATGTAATGATGAAAAAATTGAACAAATGTATGCAAGAAGCAGAAAAACTAAATGAAAGTATTTTAAATGATTTGTTGTTTGCACAATGGGAGAGGTTATATATTAAACAATTTAATATGGCAGATTCTAACACTAAAAAGGCATTTGATAGGAAAAATTCCAAGTTGACAAGAGACATTCAACAATATGATAGAGGGACAGTGTATGGTTGGAGAGACAAATATAATGGTTTCGAAAACAGTAATGACAAAAATCGGAACAGACATGAATCCAACCAAAGTTTTAATCATGTTCGTAAGAACTCACATTTTTTCAACAGCAGAAACCACGACAGGACAAGGGATTGGAAGTGGGGTGGGAATTGGAAGAAACCCCTATATTAAATAGAAGTATTATACGTAATGAGAACATTAAGGAACAAGTAGGCAGAATTAGCAACAATGCTTTGCACATAGTGGTGAACTCACAAGAACATGAAAAAGAACAATATAAATCAAATGAGAATGAAGGTATATGTACTGTAGGTGTTAGTAACAGTTACAAGAATTTCAACATATTTAACTATACAGATTTGAAACTGGATGTTTCACATTTTAATTTATTTTCAAAGAGTTTGAAATATATTCCAACTTCAAACTTTAATGTTGTGGCAATTTATGCCAAATCAAACTGTACATCAGGAAATTGAACTTGGCTGTTATGTTTAACAACACAGCAAATAAAGAGTTAAACTGCAGTAATGAATGTAGGGTTTTAAAAAAGAAAAGTACATTTATGCCTATATGCCATCCTACTATAGGGGTATTTTAAAAATCGGTAGTTAAGCAGGTTTACCAGTTAAACAACAAATTAAAGTTCAATAAATACGAACATAATTTATCGAAAGAAGAACAAGCTACCTTAACAAATATTAGAAATAATAGAGATATCAGAGTCATGAAACCCGACAAAGGAGGGGGTATAGTTATCTTTGACCAATTAACATATGCTTCAAAGTTATTTGATATATTACATTCTACTGGTAATTATGAAATTGTTTCAACTAATGAAGTTAATTTGGCTTACAGAAGAATAGATTCTCACATCGAAGAATTTCTTATTGACAGATGTATAACTCTGGACACTTACAATTTTCTCAAGGTTGATCATCCTATAGCAGCTACTTTAGTTGGAATTCCTAAAATTCATAAGAATCTGAATGACCCCCCCACTTTAGACCGATTGTCTCTGGTAGTCGATCCAAAACATTCCCATTGGGAGTAGCTATCGATAATATGTTAAAGCATGTCTGTGAAAGTTTCTCATTTAGCCAAAGACTCTTGGTATTTTTTTATCCCATTTTCCTACCCACATTTGCAATAAGGATATTTTATTTGTAACTATAGATGTCATAGATCTTTTTTCATGCATACCTAAAACTGAGGGGCTAGAAGCATTCAATCGAAGTATTTACAAATACACTGACCTTGACTGGGACAAGATCTGTTTAATTACTGATATGATGAGTATAGTATTAGACCAAAACTACATTTACTATGAAGGTGAAATATTTAAACAAACTAAAGGGGTAGCAATGGGTGCTGCCTGTGCCCCTATTTTCGCCAACATGGTAATGTTAGATTGGGAGGAATCTGTTATTTTCACAAGTGTTTTTTTATAGATACATAAAATATTATATACGTTACCTTGATGATATTTATATATTATGGGATGCTAATGTTGAGACTCTTATGAAATTTATTGATTATTTGAACTCTAGCAGTACTTTCTTGAAATTTACTTACGCAGAAAGTCACGAAGGTCTATCGTATTTAGACACATTTGTATTTATAAAAAACTCCCATTTTTCTTCGAAAATCTATAGGAAGACTACATTTTCTAACAGTTATCTAGAACATTCTAGTAACCACCCTAAGTCCCTTTTGAGAAATATTTATAAGGGACAATTAATTAGAGCTGTAAGAATGACCTCTGACTATTCTGATATGACAGCTGAGGTAGCGTATATTACTTCATTATTTAGAGACAGGGGCTATGACACTAACATGATGTACAACCTAAGTAGTCAAGTAATTAGAGGATGGGGTACTAGATACATACCATTACTAGGTTTGGAATCCAAAAATAGTAATGCTGCCATTACTAAAAAAACTTCTTCTGTTGATTTTTGTAGATCATGTATTTTAGAATACGGACCTTTATCTTACAAAGTTAAAGAAATTTTAAACAGTAATTGGAGTATTATACTGGCAGCCACACAAATAGCGAACATATTGGGGCAAAGACCTTGTTTTGCGAATAAAGTGGGCCCCAACATAAAGAGGTTATTGGAAAATCCTCCCATACAAAAATCTATTATATCTAAGAACACACAAAAATGTGGTAGATGCAATTGGTGTTTTGCTATTAATAATAGTCAAAGCATTAGGTTGAACAACGTGACTAGGTCTTTTATTAGATTTAAATCAGGAAATTGTACAACAAAATTTGTTATTTACAGTGCACTATGCACAGTTTGTTCAGCGTTCTATATAGGAAAGACAGAGAGACAGCTGAACAAAATAATTTACGGTCATTTTTATTCCATTAAAAAGAATGATGAAAAAAATGCCCTTTATAGACATATCAAACAACAAGGAGTTGAACATAAATTTATGTTTGGTATAATTGATATGGTTAAAGCAGACCCTAGGGGAGGCGATCAGAAGGGCCATCTATCATATAGGGAAATGTGGTGGCACATTTATACTGATGCAGCCTCTGCCCCAGGTTTGAATGAAAGTTTGACTATCAAACCATTATTATATAAATTGAGTCATTAATATTTATAAAAATATTTTAGTGCATTTATTGTGGATAAATATGTGTTATTTGTGTTAATATGTATACTCAGTGATGTTTAGTGAATATTTATCAATTTTTTTGGGTTAGTGATGAATATATACATTCACAATATCACATGTTTATTTACTAGCATTTTTAACGTTTTTAAGCTTGTTTGAAATATTTTTGGCAGCTTACATTAGTTTAAGTAACTTTAGAGTATGGTATATACAAAGTATTAATTAAGTGTGTATACCTTTAATAGTTTTTGGCGCCAAAGACTTTTTAAATATGGCCAGGAATTCAATATGGCATTCAGTTCTGATGAAGCCTGTATTACTTACGGGTGAAAGCGCTCAACTAGTTTTTACAGTTCTTATTTTTAGTTATTGTGTGGTGTTTTGTATGACATTACATTAAATATGTGGATATTTACCAGACGCTGCTTGCACGAGTTATTTCAATCTTTTTTCCTGACTTCTCAAGCATACATAGCGTGGTGTTAACAGTGATTTTCTTTTGAAGTTCTTTGGTCTAGCAAACGCTCCTGGGTTAACCCTGGAAAATGCTGACATCTGTGCAGTCACAGAAACCTGGTTCAAAGCTGCACTGAGCATCCAGCCTTACCTGGTTACTCATCCTATCATACATTCAAACCCAAATTGTGGGCAGTAAAGCCAAAGGAGGTGGAGTTTCAATATACATTAAAGACATACACACCTCCAGGTTGGTCAAACAGTATGATGTACAGGAAACACTCCAGGTGCACTTAACCGTTGACAAGACCCCTATAAAAATCATAGCTAGCTGCCGTCCTCCAAATCTGACTCAAGATGCTCAGTCTGCCTATTTGGACCTGTTTGAATCTATTAAGATTCAACCCTTTACCCTAATCCTGGGTGACTTTAACTTCCCAAACATAGATTGGAAGAACTATTCATGCCAGAACACAAATGCCCAGAGATTCCTTGAGTTTGCCAATGCCTTGGAACAACTAGTCGATACCACCACAAGAGTTGATAATATCTCTGTAAGATTATGCTCAACAAAGTTTTAAGGTTGAAAGTAATTCTGTTACAAATATGTAACATAAATAAGGTATAACATAAAGCTTGCTTAAATGTAGAAACAGAGTTTAGTAATATGTGATTAGCATCCATACTAAATGACTGTGGCTTAAAACAATAAGGAACTTGCTTATGAGTGTATTGTACACACATCAAGAAAGCTGCCTTCTTACAGACTTGGCGAGAATGTAAAAAAACAGGATATATCAGAAAAAAACTAATCTGCTTTCTTTAAAGAGTGGACAACAGGACATGTGTTTATCCACAAGGTGTTTCCTTGAAAAATATGCTTTTCTAAGAAAGTTTAAAAATATGCTTTTCTAAGAAAGTTTATCCATAAGGTGTTTCCTTAAAAATTTGCTTTTCTGCACTTATCAGCATTTGCATCATCAAGGCAGTATCTTTCCAAAACCAAGAGGGTGTGTGCTTAACTAAAAAAAAAAAAAAAATATATATATATATATATATATATATATATATATATATATATATATATATATATAAAGTCTGTATTAAATCCAGTTATGTTAGGGGTATTGGTAGGGACACATTTGTCCCGATGTAAATGTTATATCTCTCACATCATCTGTACTATATGAGAAGTAAAGTAGAACAGTACCTGAAGCTGCAATGTTAGTCCGTATGGTTTGTTATAAAAAGTTATTTGTTATTGCTCTGAGTTGATGCTGCAAAGTATATTCTCTCATCAGTGTATATTCTAGAAGTTGCTGTATGCAACAGACTGTGAATGCAATTATAACCAGACTTTGATTTCAGCAGAATCCAGCCAGCAAGACTGAGTGTCTTAAGAAGACTTCAAATCCATCACAGTAAGCAGCACCATAGTAATTACAATAACTAAAATTAATTTTACAATGGCAAGCTAGCCTGCATTTGAACAAAGAGGGAAGGGTAAGCCATGCAGAGGGTCACTTTAGTCAAATTGTTGTAATTAACATTTGTACGTATGTGTAAATCCTAAGCAGAGGTACTCCAGTTTATGCAGCTTACAGCAGTAAAGTTTTTTCAGACGTCTGAATCCAGATTGAGTCTGACAACCAGGAAAGTTGCAGTGCTATAAATTCTCCAAAAAAAGGTGGATATCTACTTTAACAGCAGTTTGCTGCTGGTTGTGATTCCCCAGCTTCTCAAGTGACTCTGAAAAATTTCCAGCCATCAGCAACAACAGCTTGATCACTTGTTTTCTTGCTAACTGGTAAGACTTTTTTCTGTGTCACATTTTTAGTATGGATGCTATTAGACATAATTTGTGAAGGATAAATCAAGCTTTAGTAAACTGCAATGTTGGTATACACAGCACATTAATAAATGTAAAACCTTATTAGGGCAGGTTGATAGTAAGGCATTATGCAAATGTATTATAATATTTGACTGGTATCTCAAAGAAAACCATGTGGAGTATGACAAATGTTTATTATGTCAATCAACAAAAACTGCATTATGTGTGCCATGCCATAAAAAGTATTGCATGATATTGCTAAAACAATAGACTATGAAGACAGATCTGTTCATGGTAAAGAATTAACTAAGGGTAAAGTGTTTCCATTATACTCAGATGTTGAACAGTTATGTACTGTCACCACATGTGAGTCAAATCAATTACTGACAGGACCTCTAATACATCTTGTTACAAAATAATATAATAAGCTTCTAAGAGACAGACACAATGAGTTCAGGAAGCTTAGACAAGTTATACAAACATTTTTCCAAAAGTGCATAGGTTTTCCAAAAGTGCATAGGAGTTTTAAATTCAGCAGAACAGATTACTAAAGAATGTCAGAAAGACAATGCAACATTACAGGAAACTCTTGAACAGCAGTTACAAGATAAAGGAAATACATTAGCTGAACTGACAGAGACTGACTTCCTACATACATTGGGAAAGAGCAGGAAACTACAGCTGATCTGTACAAAAGAGATATATTTTATAATATGTTTGTGTTTTGAAAATGGTTAAGCATACATGTTAGGATGGTAAAATACAAATCATTCTCAAATGTTTAAAACTTCCATTCAATTAAAGCAGGATATTTATCAGTAATACAGTAAAGTAGCACATATGACTGTCATTCTCATATCATAGTCAAAAGGTAAACAAAACAGTTCTAGTGTATACAAATTAAATAAAAATTGTTAATAAGTATAAAGATTTAAAGTCACAAGACTGACATGCATGTATTTTCTTTTCATAAAAAGCACAAGAGAAAAGGTAGACAACAGCAAATATAAATAATGTAAATATAAACATGTGTTAGTTAAGCTAATATCTATTTGTTTTTTACAATTTTTTTAATTGTATAGTAACACCACACCAGTTAAAGTTCTGAATTTTAGAAAGAAATAAAATCACGGATGGAATTAGTCAAATAGTCTTTGTAAAATGAATGGCAGGGAAGTTAAATAAATAAAAAATACTGAAATGAGAGCTTAGACCTTCCTAGACTGGATGAATAGTTACAGGAAATGTTGGAAAGATAAGATAAGAAACAAGACTGATTGCCAAACAAGTGGCTTGAGTTTTTCTAAAAACTTATTGTTATTAAAACATAATTGTTAAATGTTCACATGCAACACTATTTGGTAATTGTAATAAAATATCACAATTGTGCATATATGTCACTGATAAAAGTAAAAAACCTCAGTTACATCAAGTATAGCCAACAGATGGGTTATAGTATACATACAGTTCAAATAAAGTATACAGGAGGGTACAAATAACTACTATTAGAAGTAGACCGCAAGGGCAACAGAAAACAGCCAAAAATGATCAAATCAGACAAAGGTCTATAGTTTAATAACCTAATAAAGCAAATGTATAACCAAAGTGTTGGGCTGACATACATTATAAAGCAAATAAACAATAGTGCAATACTACAGGGGGAGGGGTACTTTCTCAGTTTTACACTGACTGTGTGAACAGTATTGCAAAAGGGTCTAAAATAAAGCTACAAGAATAAGTAATATCTCATTCCTTCTTGACAATACTCTTTCAGGGGGAAGGAAAAACAGGTATTAGTGCATTAACAATATTGGTAAACAGATTAAACCTGACAGGATAAGATATTTTGCAAGTTGCTAATAGCTATCATGCTAGTTATTAATATTAAATTGTATTGACAACCTGTTAAACTGTAAAGCTATACAAGAGATGGTTTAAAAAACAATAGATGGCTTAAAATTGCTTTATTAAAGCTATACAAGAGAGAGTAGAGATATGAAAAAACTGAGCAAGAATGGTTACTATTTTTAATATGTTTTTGGCAAGACAATGTTGGTATGCAAAAAGCATAAATGTTTCTAATTTCTGAGTATGTAGTTGCCTCTGGTGGCAATTCCACTAGATACTTCTAAAGAAACATAAGAATTTTCCAAGATTTTGCTTGATGCTAATGTTAGTAAATTTGTAAGATTGGACTAAGTGTACTTTACAGTCTTTGTATGTACAAATAAAAAATAATTCAGTACAAATTAAATTAATGTCTAGCAATGAATATGTGTAGAGAGCCATGTTTTAAAAAAAAAATGGGTCCAGGATAGCTACTAGATTAAAATGCATGAATAGCAAACAGTCTGTGTAAATACATACTGTACAGGGTACATTGTAATAAGTTCAAAAGTAATTTGTCAAGTTGTAATATTATCACTGGTTTTAAGTTGGAGTCTTATTACTGGTTTTTGGACCATCATTTTATCAGTAAAATAGTATTGGTTACCCCAACTAAAGGAAAATTATATTACAATATTTTATTCATACAGCTTATTGACTAATATGTACATAACATTCTTTAGTGTATAAATCATGTTTTTTTAATTTTCAAGCATTAAATATACTAAAATAATTGCATTCAAATATTTATTATCTAAGCCCAGTTCAGAACTTTACGAAAATGTTAATGGGCAGTTCAGAGACATGACCAAAATGTTATGGTCAAAATGACATTGAAACTGTATATTTTCAGCAGTGTATAAATGCTTGCAGTAGCACATAGTTTTTCCCTCTTATAGATATTGGTCTATCTCTAATCTTTTGATACTAATAAAAGTAAAGAGTTAATTTAACAGTTGCAAAGAGTTAATGAAAGCATTCTAAGTCATAAATGAAATTCTGTGATTGCAAAACAATAAATTAATCAAGTTAAAAAATAAAACTAAAGCAGACAGTTCATAACTGGTGAAATATTTTCACAGAATAGTCTGCAAAAAGAAAAAGTTGTTAAATACATTCAGTTTTGGTAGTAATACTTGATATCATTGTATTAACTATTTAAAATTGCATTTTGACTTGTATCAAAAGAAGACTAAAGGTTTTGTTTATGTGTTTTCTATATAATGTGATCAAAAATACATATCAGTATAAAGTATTTTAAGTATATTGCAGTGGTGGTGCTGTGGTAGCGTTGTCGCCTCACAGACGTTGCACGTTCGATTCTCAGTGAGAGCGTCTTCTGTGTGTCGACATGCATGAATGGGCGTTCCTTCGCTGAAGGTTGTGCGTTAGGCCTGGCAAGCCAGCATGTAAAACTCTACTGCCAATCATTAGCGGACCGGAGTTCTGCTGTGGCGACCCCTAACCGGGAAAAGCCAAAAGACAGAAAGACAGTATAAAGTATTTTAAGTATGTTTTTAAATAAAAAGAGGGAATAGAAAGATTATGCTCAGCAAGGTTTTAAGGTTGAAAGTAATTCTGTTACAAATATGTAACATAAATAAGGTATAAAATAAGGCTTGCTTAAATGTAGAAACAGAGTTTAGTAATATGTGATTAGCATCCATACTAAATGACTGTGGCTTAAAA
The DNA here is from genome assembly GCF_019279795.1 of Protopterus annectens. NCBI lineage: Eukaryota > Metazoa > Chordata > Ceratodontiformes > Protopteridae > Protopterus > Protopterus annectens. Next base: position 29,816,215 of record NC_056750.1, read on the forward strand.
AATAAGGAACTTGCTTATGAGTGTATTACACATACATCAAGAAAGCTGACTTCTTACAGACTTGGCAAGAATGTAAAATAAAAACAGGATATATCAGAAAAAAACTAATCTGCTTTCTTTAAAGAATGGACAACAGGACATGTGTTTATCCACAAGGCGTTTCCTTGAAAAATATGCTTTTCTAAGAAAGTTAACAAATATGCTTTTCTAAGAAAGTTTATCCACAAGGCGTTTCCTTAAAAATATGCTTTTCTGCACTTATCAGCATCTGCACAAGAACAGATGTGTCAGCATTTGCGTCATCAAGGCAGCATCTTTCCAAAACCAAGAGGGTGTGTGCTTAACTAAAATATATATAAAGTCTGTATTAAATCCAGTTATGTTAGGGGTATTGATAGGGACACATTTGTCCTGAGGTAAATGTTATATCTCTCACATCATCTGTACTATATGAGAAGTAAAGTAGAACAGTACCTGAAGCTGCAACGTTAGTCCGTATGTTTTTTTTATAAAAAGTTATTTGTTACTGCTCTGAGTTGATGCTGCAAAGTATATTCTCTCATCAGTGTATATTCTGCAAGTTTCTGTATGCAACAGGCTGTGAATGCAAGTATAACCAGACTTTGATTTCAGCAGAATCCAGCCAGCAAGACTGAGTGTCTTAAGAAGATTTCAAATCCATCACAGTAAGCAGCACCATAGTAACTACAATAACAAAAATTAATTTTACAGTCTCGGACTTGGTATTAACCAACATGAGTAACCACTGCAGCATCCCTATAGTATCATCCTTCATGCTAAGATCTGACCATAAAGAGGTCACGTTCAAAGTCACCATCTCCTTCAACCCCCGTCTAGGTAGGATCAGACATAAAATCTTCTCCAAAGCTGATTACACCCTCCTGAGGGATGGTATAAACAGTTTCACAACCCCCCCATAGGAACTGGCACCAATATCCAAAACTACACCAAAGCATATGAGCATTTATATAGATGCATGGAATCAGGAATACCCGACAGAACTAAATCATCCTCCGCAAGGAAGAATAAACCTGTGTGGTGGACATCTGCAATAAATAAACTCTATAACAAAAGGAAAAAATTGCTATCCAAGGAGAAGGTGACCAATTGGAAGGAATGTCTCCTTAGCTTGAACAAGCAAATAAGAGCACTAGTGAAATTCTCCAAAGAAAACTTTGAGCCCAGATTGGCCACATCTACTAGAAACAATCATAAGGCCATCTTCACATATGTCCACAACCTCAAAGGAAGCACCCAGATCTGTTTAGAACTAGTGATCAAGGACACCACATACACTATTGCAAGTTGCAATATAGCAAACTTGCTGGCTGACAGATTCAGCGAAAACTTTACTCCTCTGTCCCTCCCATCAGTAAATCAGGACATCCCCAGTACCTGCCCCCTTTTTCTTATATCTAGGGAGCAGGTCATCACTGTTCTCTCAAAGGCAAAAAATACAGCCTTCATGGGACCTGATAACATCCCAGGCTGCATCCTATGTGAACTCAGGCAGGAACTTGCAGCACCATTAGGCACCCTATTCAACCAAACCCTGAGTACTGGCTTTGTACAAGCCAAGTGGAGGACAGCCACTGTCATCCCTTTACACAAAGGTGGAGCATCCACTGATCTGGGAAATTATAGACCCATCAGCCTAACTAGCCTGATCTGCAAAGTCATGGAATGGATTATCATGGATCTCATTAACAAGGACATTGGCAACCTCCAAACACTTGATCCCACACAGTTTGGCTTCATCAAGGGGATGTCATGTCTGCTAAATTTGGTCGACTTCTTTGAGAGAGTCACCAAAGCCATGGATGAGGGGAAGATGGTGCGCACTACCTACCTTGACCTGGCCAAAGCATTTGACACTATTCCCCACTTGTGCATAATAGATAAACTCTCTCAACTAGGCATCAATCCATATGTTACCAGTTTGCTTCACTGATAGAACCCAACTAGTCAAAATAGGGGAAGCCACCTCAAGCAGTAGACCCATAACAAGTGGCATACCCCAGGGTTCAGTCATGGGGCCTCTGTTATTTGGGATATACATTTCTGAGGTTCAGGCCAAAACCAGTGGGCTATGGCTAACAGATGACTGCAATCTGGGTGCTGTCATCAATTCCTCTAGTGACGTGGATATCCTCCAACAGGGTCTCAGTCAGACAAATGACTGGTGCCAGAAACATGGCCTCAAGCTGAATTTATTTATTTATTTAACATTTGTTAACTAGGAAAGTCCAACTTGGAACAAAGCCAATTTTCAGCGATGGCCGGGGGGAGAAATGCTCCAAACGCATTTCTTTGTAACATGGGAGGAAACCGGAGCACCAAGAGGAAACCCACACAAATGCTGGGAGGACATGCAGACTTCACACAGAAGGCACTCCAGCCAAGAATCGAACCAGAGAACCTCTTGCTGTGAGGTGACAACACTACTGCTGCACCACTGCGCCATCCTGAATACCAAAAAAAGCATCATCATCCCATTTGGGGAGAGTGATGTCCCCACAAATTATCACATTAATAACAACGTCCTAAGCATACATTCAGTCATGAGGGATTTGGGCACGCAGGTTGATAGCAACCTGACTTTTGTCCACCATGTTGCTTCCATTGTACAGAAAGCCTTCTACATGGCCCACCTCATAAGTAAGGATATCTCATCCAGGGACAAGGAGGTCATAACATCCCTGTATTTTTCCCTTATAAGGCCCGTTATTGAGTATAATGCCCCTTTTGGCATTTACCTCGCAAAGCACCTGCAGCAGCTGGAGGGACCACAGAGGTTCCTCACCAGGAGAATCCAGGGCCCCAAACTTCTACCATACACAGATAGGCTAAAAGCCCTATCCCTCTACTCACTTTCATACAGACTCCTCAGAGGAGACCTCTGTCTGGCATACAAGGCAAACATGGACCCTACCTTGATAAAACTGCAGCATATCCACAAGTCAGGCTCCACTTGAGTAACCCACACACGCGGCCTTAGTCTGGTCTGTGACATTAACAAGACTTATTGGCAGGACAGATTTGTGTCCCAGAGACTCCCCAGTCTATGGAATAGACTCCAGCTTCACATCAAGCAGAGTACCTCTTTACCCCTTTTTAAGTGCAACCTGGATAACTGGATGGGAAACAGAAAATATATCCCTGGGATTCCACCTGTGTCCCTGCTGGACAGGGTCATTGGGTGCTGATTTGTCTAAATATGGGCTAAACTCCTGGGTAGGCTTATAAGGGCCTTAGGGCCAATAGCCTAGTAACCTCCTATGATCCTATGATAATAGTACCTGTTGTTGAGACACTTGAGTGCATGTATGATGTGATGGATTATAGCACATGACAGACAGCTGACCATGACCTTTTCCTTTAACCAGCCTGGTAAGAGGGCATCTGTCTTTCTTAAGTTGGAATCATCTATGACAAATTTGTTTGTTTTGGTGTTTTGTCTTAAGAGCTTGACAGGTGAGACAGTGGTGAGTGAGCTATTATGTGTATTGTGTTCTCTAGAGGAAGTATTATGTGTAGCATGCTTGTGTTTGTGAGGTCTCTGGTGTTTAGGTATGTTTCTGTGTTCTGCGGAGGACGTATTATGTGTAGCATGCTTGTGTTTGTGTTTGTGAGGTCTCTGGTGTTTAGGTATGTTTCTGTGTTCTGCGGAGGACGTATTATGTGTAGCATGCTTGTGTTTGTGTTTGGGAGGTCTCTGGTGTTTAGGTATGTTTCTGTGTTCTGCGGAGGACGTATTATGTGTAGCATGCTTGTGTTTGTGTTTGGGAGGTCTCTGGTGTTTGGGTATGTTTCTGTATTCTGCGGAGGACGTATTATGTGTAGCATGCTTGTGTTTGTGTTTGGGAGGTCTCTGGTGTTTAGGTATGTTTCTGTGTTCTGCAGAGGAAGTATTATGTGTAGCATGCTTGTGTTTGTGTTTGTGTTTGGGAGGTCTCTGGCATTTAGGTATGTTTTTGTGTTCTGCAGAGGAAGTATTATGTGTAGCATGTTTGTGTTTGGGAGGTCTCTGGTGTTTAGGTATGTTTCTGTGTACTGCGGAGGAAGTATTATGTGTAGCATGCTTGTGTTTGTGTTTGGGAGGTCTCTGGTGTTTAGGTATGTTACTGTGTTCTGCAGAGGAAGTATTATGTGTAGCATGTTTGTGTTTGTGTTTGGGAGGTCTCTGGTGTTTAGGTATGTTTCTGTGTTCTGCTGAGGAAGTATTATGTGTAGCATGCTTGTGTTTGTGTTTGGGAGGTCTCTGGTGTTTAGGTATGTTTCTGTGTTCTGTAGAGGAAGTATTATGTGTAGCATGCTTGTGTTTGTGTTTGGGAGATCTCTGGTGTTTAGGTATGTTTCTGTGTTCTGTAGAGGAAGTATTATGTGTAGCATGCTTGTGTTTGTGTTTGGGAGGTCTCTGGTGTTTAGGTATGTTTCTGTGTTCTGCAGAGGAAGTATTATGTGTAGCATGTTTGTGTTTGGGAGGTCTCTGGTGTTTAGGTATGTTTCTGTGTTCTGCACAGGAAGTATGTGTAGCATGCTTGTGTTTGTGTTTGGGAGGTCTCTGGTGTTTAGGTATGTTTCTGTGTTCTGTAGAGGAAGTATTATGTGTAGCATGCTTGTGTTTGTGTTTGGGAGGTCTCTGGTGTTTAGATATGTTTCTGTGTTCTGCAGGGGAAGTATTATGTGTAGTATGTTTGTGTTTGGGAGGTCTTTGGTGTTTAGGTATGTTTCTGTGTTCTGCACAGGAAGTATTATGTGTAGCATGCTTGTGTTTGTGTTTGGGAGGTCTCTGGTGTTTAGGTATGTTTCTGTGTTCTGTAGAGGAAGTATTATGTGTAGCATGCTTGTGTTTCTGTTTGGGAGGTCTCTGGTGTTTAGGTATGTTTCTGTGTTCTGCGGAGGAAGTATTATGTGTAGCATGCTTGTGTTTGTGTTTGGGCGGTCTCTTGTGTTTAGGTATGTTTCTGTGTTCTGCGGAGGAAGTATGTGTAGCATGCTTGTGTTTGTGTTTGGGAAGTCTCTGGTGTTTAGGTATGCTTCTGTGTTCTGTAGAGGAAGTATTATGTGTAGCATGCTTGTGTTTGTGTTTAGGAGGTCTCTCGTTTTTAGGTATGTTTCTGGTGAAATGCATATGTAGGTATGTGTGATATGTGCTTGGGTGGAGTAGGAGGTGAGGTGTATTGACTGGTGTGTGAGAGAGCGTGGAATCAAGGTGCTTAAAATAGTTGCATCCCTCACATTTTGAGTTTGTGTGGGCTAGGAGTAGAGGGATGTCAATGAACATGAAGCAGTTGCAAAACTGAACAGGATGCCCATGTTGACCAACCCGGCTGAAGAAACTGTGGGAAATTGTCCATTCCATAGTGTTAGGTAATTTTATATGGTAAGGAAAAGAGGTCACACTTAGGAATGGCTAGTGGGTGAAAGGTGTGTTAATATCTTCTGAGGCTAGGCTTAGTGTTCCACCTGACAGTAGAGCAGGGCTGCCAAAAATATCTGGAGGACCACAAGCAAAGTGCTAATGGAAAATTTTACAAGCAAAACATTTGTGTCTATAACCACCAATGGTAACTACCGCTACACGGAGTGCACGATGGTGCCCTACATGCAGTAAGCACAAATGCGGGGCTTACATAACACAAGGAGCAACCCTTTTAACTGAAAGTAGTTAATAAGGATGCTGTCTCTGAGCTGTAGTCCAATCACCCCAGATTAGATGGGACCCAGACAACACTCTCCTCCCAGAGTGCCTCTCAGTAGATCCCTGAAATGCTTAAGATGGCCTAAGCTCCCCATGCTTCAAATATCACAACTACAAATTGTACATAGCATCCTGAATAGCCCCAACTCCTGCCCTGTCCTTACATCCATACTTACACCTTACACATCCAATCGTGACCTCAGAAGCACACAACAAAACCTACTTCAGGTGACCAATCCAAACAAAAATATTGGAAAAATACTTTACAGTCACTCAATTGCATACTCATGGAACAAACTGCCATTGTCTCTTCACTCCAACACAAAAGTGGTGAATTCAGAAAGCAACTAAAAATTCATTTCCAACATGCATGGATCTGTACTTGTCAGGAAATAACCTAATGAATCTTTCTTCTCTCGATTAACATATCTGTCTGGTATTTTCTATCTAAACTGTCAATACATATTACTCTCTGCAGTTAAAACCAATGCTATTAAATGTATCTTTGATGTACTATGTCATGATGTTACTCTGAATTGTATATTACATATTAGAAAATATTTTTTATTTTAAGGTATTACTATATTTCCTTGTGTATAACTTACTAACGAAGTTTCTCAAACATATTGCTACTGCATTCTCAAAATACTGTATTTTTGCCTCAAAAATATTCATGTTGTATATTTCTCTTCCTGTATTTTTGTACTGTTAAGGATGTTACAACTTGGATTGTTAGTTTTTTTTCTTAATTTTATTAATTTTACTAATTACTTTCCTGGAGCTTTCATCCTTGGGTCTCAGCTGAAAAAGGGGCTCTCTGGGCCCAGTCGGAATAACCCGGTTAACAAATGTAAAAATAAAAAATAAAATAAATAGAAGGGTGCAGAAAGGCCTTCACCAACAAGGATGGCTTGCATTTGATGCTCCGAATTTACAAAAGAAACCCAGAAACAGCAAACCCTGAAATGGACTATGCTTCAGCTGAACTCGTATGGTATACAGTAAACTCAGGCAAAAAACAGTTTAGACAATTCAAATAGACAACAGAAGGCAAATACAAAGTAAAAGTGCATTATAAGAACTAAAACAGGCACTTATAGTTAGTTGGAAGCAACGGATGTCTCATATCTTCCAGTATCTAAGTGAAGATCTGGTTTTAACGCTCAAGTGATACCAGACAGTCTAGTTTCAGCAAGTCGTTATCTGGCCTGTGCTACAAAATGCAGAAGTACTAGACATTCAAAGTGCATAAATTCACAATCACAGCAACAAAAAGCAGTTTAAATAAGGCAGCAATTCACCCATGATTCCCACACTTACAAGGGTGTAGGCCACACTCTCCCACCACATGAGTCTAGACTACAAACCCTCATAATGAAAAACAACCAGTGTTGGATCCCAAGTGCTTAACTCTGAAGTAAGACACTTAAGAATAATGGGCACAATAGCCCTTCAACCAGCAATTTCCAGCTAGAAGTGTGCAGGCTATCCTATCTTGACACAAGAGTTTAGACCACAAATCCTCCTACTGCTGATTTGTCACTGTGGTGCTTAAACCAGCATAAAGACACTTAGAATAACGGGCACAATAAACCTTCACCAGCAGTATATATGCAGATAGATACACACATACTAGGGTTATTACCCGTCCCACT